>NW_006442484.1:4863308-4914180 GCF_000325575.1 Pteropus alecto
AGTCCTGGCCTCCTATTTCATTGAGGCTCAGTCCAGAAAGGTTATTCCTTGCCCTGGGAAATTAGAGCATGGGCTGAGTTAGAACTCAGGACTCCTTGCTCAATCCAGAGCTCTTTCTATCTTTGTTATTTTTTCCCATAAAGAATAGAAGATATAGGAGTGTGTTCATACAATGGGATCACCTTTGTCGTTTCTGCAATTCTGTCATTCTAACCTCTCATATCTCTCTAGGCTCAGTAGCAAGCACAAAATATCTCTGGGAAAGAGAAGTGAATTTTGGCAGATTTCCACAAACAGAACATTTATGTTCGAAGAAAAGTAAAGTTCTATATTTGTGACAGGGTGATCAGAAGAGACACGCTCGCCCTTTCACGAATATCCAAGCCCAGGCCCCACCAGTTTCATGGAGACAAGCAAGGGCAACCTCTTCCAGCAATGCATGAGAGGACCACTGGCGGAGCCACTGACTGGTCCTTCAACCTCCATTCCTGCCTCTTCCATTACACTAAGGCTGGAGAACTAAAAACAATTACCCCCAGATACCCTAGCATCTAGGGCTCCAAACAGAGCTCAAATCCTACCAATCAGATGTGCTACCATAAGACTTTGGTCTGAATTTGGAGCCTGTGAGTGGAGAGGCAAAGCATGACACATCTCTTTGGCTAGAGTGCTAGAGCCAGCAGCTGTAGTGGCAACTTCATTCGTAAGTGGTTTCTTGATGCAGCAATTTCAGCAGCAACAGAGGCAGTTTCAATTTATTCTGCTGCAGTAGCCACAGCTTTCTCCATCTTGGCAGAGTGATTCTGGGGCTGGGAATTTTCCTAGGAAACTAATTTAGATCCTTCTCCTACAGATCTCTGAACTATTTTGTAAGCACCTAATTTTCTGAATGAAAACCACTTCTGCTTAAACCAGCTAGGTGGATTCTGTTGTCTGCAACTTAACCCCTACTGAACATTGGCATTTTTGCCAATCTGGTAAGTGAAGTTGTATTCATTATAGTTTTAAGTTAACCTTCTCTTAGCTTAAGTGAAGTTAAAAGTCTTTTTGTGTGTTTAAGTGTCATTTGTATTTCCTTTTCTGCAAACAATCTGTTCCTTTTTTAAGAGGTACAACCCTGTTCATCATACGTATTCTTCTATTATTTCTCCAATTAGCTTTATAGTTTTTCTTTTCACATTTAGGTCTTTAGTGCAACTGGATTTCCCTATTGCATATGGGTTAATGTAGGTAGCCAGTTTTCTCAATGCTATCTATTTGTTGATTTATGTGCATCTTTCATCAAATATTATGCATGCACAAGTTTGTCCCTGAGCCATCTCTATTCTGTTCCATTGGCCTATTTGATTGTTTTTACCAGTATCACATTGTTTTTATTATTGCAGTATCTCTTAGTAAATAGTAGGGTAAATTCCTCTCCTTATTCTTCGTTCTCAAAATCATCTTAATTATTTATGAATATTTATTCTTCTCTATAAATTTAAGAATATTCTGTTGAAGTTCTCAAAATATTAAACTAGAATTTTTGTTAAGATTATATTGAATTAACAGATTAATGGGGAGAATGGTAACACCTTTATGAAGTTAACTTATTCAATCATGAATATTTATTCAGATTTTTATGTCCTTTAAATTTTATATTTTTCTCTATTGTTATTTAATATAATTTCTGTCAATTTGTAGATAATTTGTAGTCTATAACTATTTGACTATCTTATTATATATTGTATTTTAGGTGGTTATTGATGCTGAATGTAAATACTATTGATTTTTGTAAATTGACTTTGTATCTAGCAACTCCTATGACCGTTTGTATTAAATTTAATTATTTTCTATTGACTCTGTTGTTTTCTATGTATAAAATTATCTATAAATAGATTTTTATCTCCTACTTTCAATTATTATAATTTTTTTTTCTTTTCTTATCTGATAGTATTTTCCAGGACTTTCAATACCACATAAAATCTGGCAGTGAGAGAGGTCATTCTTAATTTTTCTTTGATTCTAAAGAGGATGAATCTAAAATTTCTGCAGTAAATACGATGTTTGCTGTAGGTTTTTTGGTTTATAAACTCTATCAAACGAGGAAGTACCTTTTTAATTCTACCTTGTTAAAATGATTTTCATTGTTAAATGGTTGTTGACTTACCAGAATGGCTAAATTGAAAAGACAGAAACATCGAGTGTTGACAAGGATGTGGTCAACTGTTGCTGGGAGTGTAGATGGGCACAGGCACTGCAGCAGACACTATCAGCACTACACCCAGACCCCTCAACCCCTTGTCTGTGCTCCCCTTCCCCAGCTTCACTGGTTTGACCTTCAATTGCCCATGCCTGCAACTCTTTTTCAGAGGATGAGCATTATGCTACTGGGACCAGTTTGCCCATATGGGCAGAAAGCCAGAAATGCCTCTACCCCATAGCAGCCCTTAGGCCAGTGACTGATGGGTGCAGTATAAAAGCCCAGTCACCTCACCTCAGGTTGGGACAACTCTGAGGCTGAGGAATTTTACATTCTCAAGGATCAGTGAAGCTCTGCTCTCAAGACTTGGCCTTAAATCATACCCTTGCTGGGGTTCTTCCTCTTCTCCATTCTGCTCCATTAATTAATTTACCCATTTCTCCTGAGACCACGTGCTTAATAAATCACGTGCTCATAACTATCTGTCCTGGGTCTGCTTCTGACCTCCACTTCTAACCTAAGACCATCACTTCTGAAAACTGTTTAGTAGTATCTACAAAGCTGAATATATGTGTTCCCTATGATCACAATTCACTCATTGGTACATACACATATGTTTACCAAATTCTATGTATGAAAAATATCCATAGCAGCATTATTATTATTAATAGCCCCAAGCTGAAAACAACCCACATGTTCATCAAATTACCCATTCAGGTAAATAAAATGCCTTCTATTCACACAACAGAAACCTACACAATAATAAGAAGGAATAGACCACAATGAATTCCCAAAATGTGGATGAATCTGACAAACTCCAAGTTAAGAGGAAGAAGCCAAACACAAAGGTGGCACAGGGTATGACTTCGCTTAAAGTGCGACCAGACAAAACTAATCTATGAATCCAACTTTATTTTTCAAACATGGCTACCCAGTTGTCTCAACACCATTTATTAAATGTCATATCTTCACTTGGCTGATCTGAAGTCAGGATAGTGGGTGCTCTTGTCAGGGGTGAGAGTTACTGACTAGAAAGGGGTGTAGGGGTGACATTTAGGGTTATGGGTGCTGGCTATATGGATGCTTTCAGTTTATGAAAATTCATTTAGTCATACACTCATGAGTTGTATACCTTTCTATAAGTATATTGTTCATAAATACATTTTAAATTAGAAAATAATGAGGGGTTGAACTTTATTAAATTATTTTGCATATAGTTTACATTAAGAAATCTTTTTAAATAGTTAACCATCCTCACACTTTTGAGAGAAACTTTTCTTTAGCATGTTGAATGATGGTGTTGATGCATCTGGATTTGGTTAGTATTTTTGCCTATTCAAAATAGTGAAGTGAGTCTACAATTTTCTTGTACTGTTCTTATAGTTTTGGAAATGTTAAACTACAAGCTGGGAAATTTTATATCCTTTTTTATTTTCTGCAATAAGATTTTAAAAAAACACTTTTCATTGACAATTTAGTAAAATTCACAAATTTTCTGGATGAAGGTCTTTTTTGGGGGAGGGAGTATTTAACTATTCTATTTATTTAGTGTCTATTGAAATGTTGGCGTTTTCTATTTCTTCTTCCCTCAATTACAGCATTTTATAAATTTCAAAAAGTGTGCCAGTTTTCTCAGGATGTACCAATTTTCTCAGGATGTTCAAATTTATTACCGTAGTGTCTTCTTGTAATTTCTTTTTTTCTTCTGTTTAAAACTCTTACCTACTTGGAATTTATTTTGAGTTAAAGTGAGATTGTGGTTCTAGCTATTTTTTCCACATGGCTACCCAGTTGTCCTCACATCATTTATCCGATAATACATCTTTTCCTCAGGGAAACTGACTGATGTCAGAGGGAGAACCGTGAGTGGCAGCTTCATTGTTCACTGGTAACATCAATAGATTAGAAGTGCTGAGATAGACAGTAAAGGTGTGAGCTCACTTGCCACTTCCAACACTGAGAGGATAGAACAAAAGAACAAACACCCAGATAAGCATGCCTAGACAGAACCCTGCCGGCTTATCTCTGATGGATAGGACCCACCAGGGAACAAATTAGGTAGAATCAATCACATGGCAGGGAACTCAACCAAAGTATATATTGTGGCACTGAGGATATGAGGTTGTTAGAACAGCAGAGCCCATATTCCTCTCTTTTCTCCCTCTGTGTTTTATTTTATAATGTCATAACAAATGAGCAGGCTATTTCTCCAAAGTCAGAAAGCACCCCGTGACTTAGTTTGCAGTTATATTGGAGTGAATCCCCGAGGCTTCAGTTAGGAGGGGACTAGCCTTCCACAGCAGCAGAGTTATAGCGGGTCCCATTTCAGAGGGCTCTCTGACTGAAGCCTCAGTTACGCCTCCCTGGCTTTGGTAGAGAAGACCATACAGTGAAACTTACATAATACAAATCCAAAACATAAATGACCTTGATTGTTCTTAGTATATTCATAGTGAGTTGTGGAGAAATAGAAGGGAAAGATTATCCATTCTTCAAAAGACTACTCCTACCTCATCCTACATATGTGCCTCCATTAGAAAGCATTTAGCTAGGAAATATACTCTCACCAGTATTCAAGAAGAGAAAATAAGAAAGAAAATAAAACCTTCAAAAATGGAATGACTATTCTTCCCTTTAGTCTTATTGGGCCATTTAGGCTATGTGACCAAGGCCCAATAAGTCCTAAGGAGTCTCATGCACTAATTGGCTTAAACTTGGCTTTCTTAGCCAATCACAGGCCAGAAGGAAAGACCGTCATGATAGAATCTCTCTTACTCTAATCTAGTTCTGGGTGCTGGTTACATAGACAGACCCAGGAGGACTGAGTTCCTGCACCAAACTGGGCATGTACTGGGAAGAAGGAATGATAGAGTATATTTTGGGGATGCAACTGCTCATGTTTGTGACAGAATTTCATATTTTACTTTCTTATTTAGAATGTTTTAAATAATGGAGATATATATCACACAATTTGCCATTTTAATCATTTTAAGTGTACAATTCAATGGCATTAATTACATTCATAATGTCATGCAACCATCACCACTATATATTTCCAAAACTTTTTCATCATCTCAAACAATCTCTGTAACCATTAAGCAGTAACTCCACATTCTTTCCTACATTCTGCACCAGTCTCTGGTACCCTCTAATCCAGGGGTCCCCAACCCCCAGACCATGGACCACTACTAGTCCATGGCCTGTTAGGAACCAGGCCACACAGCAAGAGACAAGCGAGGAATCAAAGCTTCATCTGTATTTGCAGCCATTCCCCAGTGCTAGCATCACCACCTCAGCTCCACCTCAGATCTTCAGGCATAGATTCTCATAGGAGCGCAAATCCTATTGTGAACTGTGCATGCAAGGGATCTAGGTTGCACACTCCTTATGAAAATCCAATGCCTGATGATCTGAGGTGGAATTGAGGTGGTGTTCCTCGCTTGGGGGAGTGGCTGCAAATACAGATTAACATTAGCAGAGAGGTTTGATTGCTCAGAGATCATAATAAATCAATTGTTTGCAGATTCATATTAAAACCCTATCAGTGAGTGGCAAGTGACAATTAAGCTGCATGTAGCAGCAGGCTTTAAGTCAGAATCCAACACTTATTTTAGTCCGCACGTGGCCAGCCCATTATTTTACTTACCACTTCCATCTACACCTCTTTCCTACACTGTGCACTTGTCTCAATTACCGTTTTGGTAAGTCCACAAGTTAACCCTAGCCAAAATGAATAAAAAACAAACATCATTGGAGAACTTCTTTGAAAAGGGAGAAAGACCAAATGATGAGACAGTAGAAGACTCTAAGACTGCCAACAAAAAGAAAGCCACATTTAAAAGAAAATACCAAGAGTCCTAAATTACGGGTTCATTTCAACAGGTGATTCCCATTCTCCAACCCATATTGTGTAATATGTGTAGACCAGCTATCCAACGAAGCCATTAAGACTTCAAAACTACTTCACCACATGGAGACCAAGTACCCTGACAAGTCTTTGGAGTTTTTCAAAAGAAAAAAACACAAACACAAAGAACAGAAGTAATTATTGAAGATCACCACTTCATCAAATGTGTCTGCACTGAAAGCATCATTCTTAGTGGCTAACTGCATTGCTAAAGCTAAGAAGCCCTTTAATATTGGTGAATATTTGATCCTTCCTGCTACCAGGGAAATTTTAGGAGAGGCTGCAGTTTAAAGGATGGCATGTGTTCCTCTTTCGGCTAGCGCCATAACTAAATGAATTAATGAAATAGTAAAGGATATTGAAGCACAATTGTTAGAGAGGATTAATGAGTCACCGTGGTACACAATCCAGGTTGACGAGTCTACTGATGTTGACAACAGGCAACAATGCTTGTTTTGTGTGATTTATTTTTCAGGAGGATGTACATGAGGATATGTTATGTGCACTTTTGTTGCCAACCAACACCACAGTTAAGGAACTATTCAAGTCTTCAAATGATTACATGTCAGGAAAACTGAATTAGTCATTTTGTGTCAGAATATGAATGGACGGAGCTGTTGCCATGACTGGATGGTTTTCTGGTTTCGCTACTCAGGTCGAAAAGGTCGCTTCTGAATGTGAGTCTATGCACTGTGTCATCCATAGAGAAATGCTGGCTAGCCAAAAACTGTCATCCGAACTTAACAACATTTTGCAGGATGTGATTAAAATTATCAACTATATCAAAGTACATGCCCTTAACTCACATCTGTTCATGCAGCTCTGTGAGAAGATAGACTCAGAGCACACATGTCTTCTCTTATACACAGAAGTGAGATGGCTTTCTAAAGGTAGATAACTGGCCAGAGTTTTTGAGTTACAAGAGCTGCTCCAGAGATTTTTTTAGAAAACAGTCACCACTGGCAGCACATTTCCGTGACACAGAATGGATCACAAAACTTGCTTCCTTGCGTGACATATTCAACCTGCTTAACCAACTCAATCTGTCACTTCAGGGGAGAATGGCAACTGTGTTCAAGTCAGCAGATAAAGTGGCTGCATTCAAAAATCAAACACTGGAATTATGAGGGTGGCAAGTGAACAATGTGATTTTTGACATGTTTTAAACATTAGCAGAGATTTTGAAAGAGCTTGAGCCAGGGACTTCTTTCTCCCAGAGAGTGCATGATTACCTATCCCAGCTTTCAAAAGAGTTTGAGCATTACTTCCCAACTACAAACGGCCCCCAAACTGGGAAGGAGTGGATCCATGACCCATTTTTGTATAAGCCAGGTGAATCGACTTTGTCCCTGCTAGAAGAGAATAAACTCCTTGAGATCGCAAATGATGGTAGCCTTAAAACTATATTTAAGACAACTTCAAATCTCCATATGTGCTGAATTAAAGTTGAAGCAGAATATCCTAAGATTGCCACAAAAGCACTGAAAAGCCTGCTTCTATTTCCAACATCCTATCTTTGTGAAGCGGGGTTTTCTGCAGTGACAGCAACCAAAATGAGATTACAGAGTAGACTGCACATAAGCGACACACTTTGGGTGCTACTGTCTCCTGTCATCCCCTAGTTGCAGGAAAACAAGCTCAGTGCTTGCACTGATTCTGCATTATGGTGAGTTGTATAATTACTTCATTATATATTACAATGTAATAATAGAAATTAAGTGCACAATAAATGTAATGGGCTTGAGTCATCCTGAAACCATCTCTCCACTCCTGATCCATGGAAAAATTGTCTTCTGTGAAACTGGTCCCTGATGCCAAAAAGGTTGGAGACTGCTGCTCTAATCTACTTTCTGTTTCCATTAATCTGCCTATTCAAGATATTTCACATGAACGCAATCATACAATATTTGCCCTTTTTTGTCTGACATTTCATTTAGCATAATGTTTTTAAGATTTATCTACATTATAGCATGCAACTTCATGATGTTCATGTTCTATATTTTCTCACTGATCTTCTATCTAGATGTTGTCTTCATTTTTGAAAGTGGTGTATTGCAGTCTCTAACTATGATTGTAGAACTATTTGATGATTTGATTTGGATCTCTTTTAGATACCATAAAGTTGTATTGTATTTTTAAATCCAGTCTGCTAATCTTTGCCTTTTGACTGAAGCATTTAATTCATTTACACTTAAAGTTATTATAGATGAGAAAGGAATTACTTCTGTCATTTTTTATTTGTTTTCTGTTTTTCTTATATCTTTTTATCATCCCTCATTTCCTCCACCACTGCCTTCTTTTGTTTTTAGTTGATGTGTGTGTGCCCTTTTCATTTCCTATTGTGTATATTTTAAGATTTTTTGTGGTTTATTTGAGGATTACATTTAACAACTTAAATTTATAACTAGTTGAATTGATGTCAATTTAACTACAGTAGCTTACAAGTATTCTGCTTTTGTGCAGATTCATATACCCTTTAGGTTGTTGTTATTATAGATTACATCTTTATGGATTGTGTGGCCAATAATATGACAATAAAGGAATTCTACAAAAAGTAACTTCACAGGATGATCTGGTCATAAATTCCTAAATGAGCAGGTAATGGGTAATAGTCATGCCCCAGGCATGTAATTTATTTAGAAAAAGTTTTATCTTTGCCTTAAGCAAGCCCTTCCCATTGTTTTTGTGTATCTAGGTTAACACATCTTTGACATACGCAGTAGTCACCTGCAAAAGAGTATAAAATCTTGTTAACGATATTGTAATCAAATCTCTGCCTTACTTTCTCCCACTTCATGTAATCTTCCTTACATTCCCTCCTTAATTTCAAATAAATAAAAGAAACATCAAAACCATTATCCTCCAGAGCATTTAAGACCTTCCTTCCTGGCAATTGTCATCAGTTTGGGATCAAACAAAATCTTAAAAATGTTCTCTACAGGTGGAGAAAAAATGGCGTAGATGATAGAGGCTCTGTTCATCCCTCTGGCAACCAAATCAAAGATGTGATGGAAACAAGGAGCATCAACAAGGAAAAAATCTCCTGGGATCTAGATGAACAAGCCATACAACTAGGGAGAAATCCAAGAAATCACTCTGCAACGGCAGAAGATAGGACAGGGTGAGGATGTAGGACTGCCGAGTCTCCAGCAGGTGAGATGGAGGCTGCAGCAGTGGCAGAAACCTCTTAAAGGGGCCGTGTCCGCGAGCAGATTTCTGCAGTGATGAACCTGCTTGCTCTGAGCACCAATGCCGATTTGGCTGCATGCAGGGACTTAAAGGGAGACATTGTCGGAGTGAGGGTGGGGTGAGAATCACTCTATACAGAAGTGCTAGCAGTATCCATTGTTCCCTGTTGAGCCCTCCCTGCTCCCAGTGTGCAGACACAGCACCACCATAGCTGTGACGTCATCAAACTGGATAACAGAGGTTGCTCCACCCAGAGGAATCCCTGAAACCCCACCTCCCCTAAACACGGCCCCATCCAAGCCACATCCTTGTATACCCTCAGCAAGTCAGGTCCTCCTTGCTGAGTAGCAGCTAGACTTACACTGGAGGCAGCTGGCCTCAGTTTCTGGTGTTGCCTTTTGAGGCAACTATAAGCACAGCATCTGTGGATTGCTTGCTGAATTTTAACAGGTGGCCGTGGAGGGGTAGAGGCTTGGGCTAAATTTGGACTGCAGCTGAACCCGTCTCAGGACTATGCTACTGGACACCTACTTTACAAATCCACACTAATAATACCAGAGACTTAAGAGCTTTGCTTAGTACATAGAAACAGACTCAGAAAAGCAGCCAAAATGGGAAGACAAAGAAGCAGAAATAGTATGAGAGAACAGAACAGAGATCTAGATATAATGGAATCAAGTAATCTAACATCTGCAGAGTTCAAAACTCTGGTTATAAAGATGCTCAATTCACTTTTGGGACATGTAGATAAATTCAGTGAGAACTTCAACAAAGAAATTTTAAAAAACATAAAAATGGAAATGGAAATTATAAAAGGGAACCAGTCTGAAAAAATATATTATCTGAGATGAGAAGTATATTAAATGGAATAAACAAAGTGAATAAAGAAGAGGGTCAAATGCCCTATCTAGAGGACAGAAAAGCCAATCAGGACACTCAAACAGGATGGCAAGAAAAAAGATGCCAAGACTATAAAAATAATTTAAGGAGGATATGGGACACTATTAAGGCTCTAAACATTTATCTGATCGGCATAAGTGAAGAAAAGCAAGATGTTGAACAGTTGTTTGAAGAAATAATGATGGAAAACTTCCCTAACCTGATGAAGGAAATGGACATATAACCCCAGGAAGCTCAGAGAATTCCAAAAATCAGGGATCCAAAGAGGCTCACGCCAAGGCACATCATAATTAAAATGCCAAAGGTTAAATACAAAGAAAAAATTTTAAAAGCAGCAAGAAAAAAACAGGTAGTTACTTATAAGAGAACACCCATAAGGCTAGCAGCTGATTTCTCAAAAGAAACTGTGCTGGACAGAGGACTGGGCACAAAATAGTCGATAGGATGAAGACCCAGGATATTCAACCAAGAATAATTTATCCAGCAAAGCTATCATTTAGAGTTGAAGGACAGATAAAGAGCTTCCCAGACAAAAATAAGCTAAAGGAATTTATCACCACCAAGCCGGTATTACAGGAAATGTTGGAGGGACTTCTTTAAGAAGAAAAATCCTGTATCAAAAACAGAAATAAAGAATGGTAACAACTACATTCCTATCAATAAGTACCTTAAATGGAAAAGAATTAAGTGCTCCAACTAAAAGATAGAGTGGCTGAAAGGATAAGAAAACAAGGTCCCTACCTATGAAAAGGAAGGGGTTGGGAAAAAATATTGCTTTGATGGACCCAGAAGATATTTAAGTCAGACAAAGAAAAACACTACGTGATTTCACTTATATGTGGAATCTAACGAATAAAAAGAATGAATCAAAAACAGATTCACAAATATTATATACAATTTGGTGATAGAGGGATGGAGATTTGGGGGGGTGGGAGAATGGGGCGAAGGGTTAAAGAAGTACAAATTAGTAGCTGATGGATGATCACAGGGATGGGGAGCACGGCATAGGGAATGCAGTTAGCATTAATACATTGGCTAGGTGGAAGGTCAGGGGAGTGAGGGAACAATTGCGGGTATTGTTTTATGAACAATATAGATATCTAACCAATGTACTGTATACTTGAAATGAATTAAAACAAATACAACTTTTTTTAAATTTTTTAAATGCAAAAAAATTTCTCTACAGGTTTGGGTATTTCTTACATTGACAAACATAAGTTTATAATTATTTTTATGCATTTCTCTTTTAAATCACATAGGAAATTAAAATGTACTTATAAACCAAAAATTTTGGCTATTATATTTGCCTGTATTTACTGTCTAGTGTCTTTTTATTTCAATCTGAAAGAATCCTTTTAGCATTTCTCATAGGGCAGGTCCAGTGGTAACAAATTGCCTCAGCTTTTGTTAATCTGGGAATCTTGATATCCCTCTCATTGCTCAAGGACAGTTTTGCTGGATATAGAATTCTCAATTGACAAATTTTTCTTTCAGCGCTTTAAATATGTCATCTCACTCTCTTTGGCTGTCATGTTTTTTTATTAGAAATTGGCTGTTAATCTTATATTGCTGCAAACTGGTACCAATCTGTGGCCTGTTAAAAACCAGGCCACATAGCAGGAGGTGAGTAGCAGGCAACCAAGTGAAGCTTCGTCTGTATTTTCAGCCACTCCCCAGCGCTAGCATCACTGCCCCAGCTCCACTTCAGATCATCGGGCATTAGATTCTCATAGGAGAATCAGTCCCTGGTGCCAAAAAGATTGGGGACTGCTGTTATAGAGGATCCCTTGTATACGAGTCACTTCTCTCTCATTGCTTTAAAGATTGTCTCTTTGTCTTTGACTTTCAACAGTTTGATTATAAGGTATTTCGGTGTGGATCTTTTTCATTTTATCATATTTGGAGTTTGTTAAGCTTCTTGGATGTTTAGATTTATGTCTTTCATAAAATGTGGGAAGTTTGTAACCATTATTTCTTTAAATATTATTTCTGGTCCTTCTATGTCTTCTCCTTCTGGGACTTTTTCAAAACATTTATTGATCTCCTTAACGATGTCCTACATATCTCTTAAGTTCTACTCATGTTTCTTCATTTTTTTCTTTCTGCTCCGCAGATTGATAATTTTGATTGTTGTATCTTCAAGTTAACTGATAATTTTTTTCTTTCCCCAATATTTCACCCTCGATTTCTTCTCTTTTATGCTGTGAAGTATTAAATCAGTCATTGCTTACCATTTATCAGCACTTCTCCCTCATGTTATCCATGAGGGCATAGCTGGGGATAGAGTGGAAGCAGGATAGAATTTTAAAAGAGTAATCCATTTTTCCCTTCAGTATGCTTTTTGGTACTGTTAATCCTTCAACTTACCTCCTGGATCATTCAGTACCTTTCTAGATTTTGAGTTTCCAAAGTCTGTAGGCCCTGAAGGTAAGAAAAATAGTTCAAGGCATGTACAATAGATTAAGTAGCATCCAGGAGGACAGTGATTGGGGTTTTCCATCATTTGCCCATCAAACATGGGAAGGATTTCCTACTGCAGGAGAAAAGTTGAGAGCTGACATTTTGAAAGTCCCTAAGAAAGGAGACCTGATCCTTCCTGCATGGAAAATAATAGAACCTTCAGCTAGTGTTGAGATATTCAAGAGCTGAGCAGACAATTTTCCCCCTTTCCTAAGCATAGCCCTAGGATAAATTTAAGAGCTCAGAAGAGAAAGGTCTGGTGTTGTGTTTAAGATAGCAGAGAAGGCCTGAAATAGTTCTGGAAATCACAAAGGATGATGAAGCAGTGACCTGAGTCTACAAAGGACCAAATGAAACCAGAAGCATCTCAATAAGAGCTACCATCTACAGAAAGGTCCATGCCTATGAATTTTTTGACATTAGAAACAGCTACATGACTATTTGGCAAAGAGAGAGAGAGCAGCTTCTAAAGCCAAAAATGTTATATGAGAGGTCACTCTGACAGGAGCTCCCCTACTCTCACTCTGGTGCTGTCTAAAGATGGGCAAGATGGACTAGATGATGCAATCCATACAGATCAGCTTCTTGGACTGAAAGCATGGTGGAAAAAAGTGGAGAATCCATCTGAGGAGCAGAGGGAAGATATCCAGAATACTATGTGACAAAAATCTCTTTGGAATAAACAACTAGAATGACTGCTTTCTTGATCTGGCCTCCCTTCAGGGGCTGAAGGAGGAGCTAAGCACAATAGGAGAAAGGAACTAGAGGCCACTTTGGTCAATGAAGTTGACATCCACAAGACCATTTGTAGAATCCTTTGTCAAAGGAGAGGAGATAAAGAATGGAGCTAAGAAATGGACCCAAATTTTAGAAAACGCATGGTGAATCACCAGAGGAGTGAGGTTGGTAACAGTGGTGAGTGAGAAAATGAAGCAAGGAATAAAATAGGGAAACAAGATGATAACTCTAAAAGCAAGACAATAACTCTAAAAATCTAGGCTCTCTATCAAGTTAACCTTCTCTGTAAGAGTGTTTGAATAAGTGCCAAACATATCTCGATCTTTCTGTTTACCACAGCGCCTCCAACCATATGAAAGAGCTAGAGAACTGCCTTATGGGTGTCTTCAGGGACTTCTCAGGATCCAGCCACATGTGTAGATTGGATCTAAGTCAGGGAGCTGCTGAGAGGAATGTTGACTTGAGTAGCAATTGATTAGCTGACGTGATATTATGCAATTTAATTAAATGTTTGCTTATTTCTAATTTACAGTTTTATTTTCAGAGCCAATTTTTTTTCACATCTCAAATATTTTCTTAGGCCTTTGAAAAGCTCAGACAAGGATAATGAAGGGAAGTCCCTGGGTAACTGCTGTGTAGGTGGCCTGTGGCAATCTGTCCAGATGGAAGATAGAGAGTAGAGGGTTCCAAGAGGGAAGATGCCAAGAACTAACTGAATAACTAATAGCCAAGCCAGATTGAGAGAGACTTCCAGGTATAGGGAGAATTAATCACAGGTAGGTAGAAAACTAATCATTTTTAAGTCAATAATTAACTCCTAGAAAAGTTAAATATTGTAAATAAATGAAATATAATCATAGAACACAAATAGCATCAGCCGTGAATAATATTTCTAAAAATCATAATGTAAACACTAAATATTGATTTAACAAAAAATTATTTAACTTTATTAAGATAGTGGGATAGGGGAGATGGATGAAAGGCCTGATGTTTACATATTAAAAACTTATCTTCCATAGTGGGAAATAAATAGATACTAGATAACATTAAACGAAGAAATGCTGGATTAAGAATATTATTTAAAAATATGGAGACTAACATCAGAAGGAACTCAAGAGGTCAGTCTGGCGAGCACAGGGTAACTTCTAATCTATTAGTAACAAGAGGTAAAGAGATCCATCAATGTACATGCATGAGTTGCCAAGCCTGGCCATTCCAGAGAAGCCACAAGGTGGGAAGCCCTGGATACAAAGAGTTTTTCTTTAAGCACCCTCCTCCTTGGCCATTTTCCCAGAAGATTCATTGCAGTTACTTTTCTTTATGATGGACTTATCTTCTCACTGGATATTTACAAAGTTAAAGAGAAGATCTCAGTGGAAATCAGAATAGTATATGCCTTCTTTACACCTCCATCTCTATTCCACCTTCTGAAAGCATTAGACACAGTCACTCAGGACCCTGCCTGACAAAGTGCTGCCACCTTCAATCCAGTTATTCGCTGTCATCACAGTAAACTCCAGATTCCCCTCCGAGCCTAGGAGCTGAAGAGTGCTTTTTCTTGAGTGAGGGCTCATAGCTGAGACTCTCTTGAGGCATTGCTTAAGGGGAATGCCTCATCTGAGGTTGTCTCCTTCTTGGAAAAAGCCATATCACAACCAGTGGCTTACAAAGGCCTGACTCCCTCTTCCAATCTGGAGCATCTCTGAAGGGCCATTGCAGCCTCACAGCAGCCCACAGGATCAGCCGAGGCCACTATTGGGACTGAATTCAGTTGAACATCTCCCTTTGTCCAGCAATTCTCTCCTCTACATGTCTTATTACTGCATAATAACCACCTACTGCAGATCTCCTCCTCAAAGTTTCCAAGAAACCCAACCTAAGGTGGCACCTTCAGGGTCATCTCCATTCCAACTGCCAGAAAGAGGAAAGAATGTGGAAGAGCATTGTGAGAGGCCTGGGATGCCATCGCTTAGAACCCAATCACATGGCTTCTTCTACAGAGGTGGGCGAATGGCATCTAGCAGTGTCTCCTATAATCTGGTCAGCATTTAGCTGTCTTTGCCACTTGCATTTCCCTTCCTCTCCACCTCCCATACAGGTATATCAGGGGAAAACACATCTACAGCATCTGAAAATTAAAATTTGAGGCAACTCAGGCCTCTGTCTAAGTGGAGAGAGAAACATACTGTCATTGTCGAGATCCCTGGACTTTCCTGCTAAGAATCTCTTCTGTAGGAAAGGACTAATAAAGAGTTGCCTCTCAGCCATCAATTCCAGTGTTTTCATAGAGCCAAAGTGAACAGTATGGCCTGGTCTTTTCTGCCCGGAGCTGGCAGAGCCCCTCACTGGATATGTAAAGGAAGGAAGGCTTTCCTAACAGCCACCTGATCCCTCAGAGTATAGGCTCAGCCCAGGAGGAGGATGCAGGCCAGCCACAGGGTGCTTGTTACCAGCTGCAGGAAAGGGGACCAGGGCAAGTCAATCTTCATGGAACTGGGAATCTAGCAAGTTTTATTGCATCATAAAATAATTATTTTGTTTTATAACTAAAAGCATTTCCCAAACATAAGAGAGCTGGAAATCTTTTATATAGGTGCTCTAAGCCCTGGGGAGTGCTTATTTCCTGGGTGAAGATGCTCTTCGTCCTCTTTAAGGACCCAGTACATATAGGAGAACAGTAGAGTGGTTTCAAAAGAACAAAGCCAGGCCCCTCTCATCACTCCCCTGGGGCCCAAGGCTGATGACACTCCAGGTGGCAGTGGCAGTGAGGGTATATCTTTTCTTCTGTCTCACTTTGCCCTCACTCAAGGGCCCTTGCCCCACAGTTGCTAGAGACACAAGGCTCCTGTACTGACTTTTCCCTCCATCTTGCCCTCTCTCATCCTCACCTTCTCTCCTTCTACCCAGCTCTTCCCAGCCACTCTCCAGCCACCATGGGCCTCCTTGCTGTGCACAGTGCACTTCCTCATTCACCCTGATGGTAATGGAGAAACCTCATCTTTTTAATAGCCTGCCACTGACAGCATAGCTTTTTCCTCTTCCTCTGAAGTTTTCTTCTGTTTTCTTACATTTCTTCTCCTCTCTTCCCTCTCCCTGGCTCTCTGTTTTTGCCCTTCATTTTTTATCACATAGACACATTTCTGTGTGTCTGTTTCTACTTTTGCTTCCCTGTCACTCTCACTCAAAGAAGAGAGATGGAGATAAAACCTCTTCTGGAATAAAACACTCAAAAGAAGAGGCAGCCCTTCCTGCCACTTCCCCACACACTAAATGGCAAAAATAAAACCCACACATGAATGCTTGCCACTCTTTTTGGTCAACTATAGTAACCCTTTGCTGTCTCTGTTCATTCTAGGCATTTGAGGGATTTCCTGACTTTGGGGGGAAGCACACACTTTGGCCTTGGAATAGAAAGCCTGACTCATCTGTTATCTTCTGCTTGACTCAGAAAGAAACTGGAAATGAGCTGTGGCTCCGATCACCATGGCCGGGGAGAAGGATGAGCTCTCTCACACCCTATGGATGATGCATTCTCCTAACTGATCAGACCCTTCCCAACCTGCACTCACCTCAGCCCATTAGATGGTGAGGAGACACATTTGTGTTTTGATTTGTTTATAACATGGCATCCAACTGATACCATCTCAATTTCTAAATTTGGTGAAAAATCTTCCCTATCACTGAGGAGTGAGTTATCCTCTAGGCTGATATGGGAGGAGAGAGCCCATAGGCTCCAACCTACAAGCAAATCTCAAGTGTTGGGGAGAGAGGACACCTGGTATTTTTCAGGTGCATTCCTATCCATTTCTCATTTTATCCTACAATAGCACTGTCATATAGATACAGGAAGCCGAGCTCCCTCAGTTTCCCAGTGAGGCCACATGCAGAGGGTTATATAGCAGCAGAGTTGGCTGACTTCCTCAGGGCCCATGTTTTGCTCAAGGTGGCAGCCAACTACCAGCCCTGGAGAGCAGCAAGCCATTAGAGAAGTCAAGCTTTTACTTAGCAGATGAAGTGCTTACAACTCTGAGAAGCCATGCTGGCCACCCCAAAGTCACCAAGTGTGGCTGAGGCTCTGCCCTGACCTTTTGTCACCTGTCCCTTTGGTCCTTTTTTCTCATGTTCCTTTGCTCCTACCTAATCTCAAAGTGTTCTGATGGGGAAAAGATGCATTTGCACCCAAGAATATAGACAACACAGAGAAAAAAAACAAACATCTGATCCAATGAGGTTGCCTTTTGGAAAACACTGACCTCTACCCAACTCTGACAAAACCTATGCCTAAATTCTCACCAGTAAGTAAAAATTAACTCTATGTTACAGAAGAGGCAACAGGCTCAGAGTTGTAAAGCGTCTTGCCCAAGACACACAGCAGCTAATAAGCACCGAGCCAGGTTTCATGTAGGTCTGTTCATTCTTCCTTAGCCCTCTCCTCAGCTGGCTCCACACTCACTGACTGCAATAAATGATAGTATTATCCCAAAAGACACATAGTGTGCAAATAAATCTTGAGAATAAACTTTGTGGCTTAGGGGAGAAGTGGTACAGGAAATAATGATTTTGCCTCTTAATAATGTTTAGTCTAGGATTTTTATGAGCAGGTGTTCTTTTTTTACATAAATTGGAGGGAAGTGATATCATGCTTAAGGGTGACTTAGAAAAGGATACTTAAATCTGTGGAGCACCTGCCACATGGTAGTTACTAGAACATGCATTTACCTACATTATCTTAATCATGAGAACACTATGAAGTGAGCATATACATTATATAGAAAACTGAGGTTCTGAGCATTTAATAGCCACACTTGGTCTACTACACACACAGCACACAGCAACCACAGTGAGTGGGCTGTCCCACAGCTACAGAGCCCCATAGAGCCCTAGAGCAAACTGGCCCTGGCAGATTCTTTCACTTACCTCCTGAGTCTGAATGAGCAGTTTCTGCATTGTGCTCCTGCACCCACTAGGCCCTCTCCATGCTCACCAAATCCAGAAAGTCTTCCACTGGATTGGAAGCCCCATGAGGCAAGCACTGTATATGCTTCATTTAGCAATGTAGCCCACAACTAGCCTGGACCTGTCCATAGAAGGTGCTTGGTATACGTTTGATAAATGGAGAGAAGATCATAATGTGGACAGAACCTCATCCATCCCTTCTGTCTAGACTTTGAGACATTGAGATTTCCTGAAAGGAGTAAACCAGTTTACCAAACCTTAGTTCCATAAGATCTCTCTTGGAATTTATGAGAGAAGACACCTAAGAACCTGATTTTAAAAGCAGGTTTTGTTTGTCCATCAAAAGTGAGTTCACAAGAAATTCTTACTCAAGAAGTGTGGCAGGCTGAGCTGTCAACAGTCCTGGGAAAGGTCATGACTAATTGGTGTAGAGTCATGCCAAATGGCTGTCAATGGGAGTCAGAGAGTGTCAGGTTAACATTCCAGTTCTGTCGACATGTCATGTGATCTTAGTTCAGGCACCTGTATTGACTGAGAGGTTTTTGATTACAAATAATAGAAAACTCAGATTGGCCTACTAAAGGAAATTTATGGTTTATATATCTGAAGAAGTCATTGGGCAGGTTGATCAGGAATATAGCTAATCTCTATGATTATCTGGATCCTCTGGATCAACTTTACTTCCAAGGTACATTGCTTATGGGAGCTAAGTGGCTGTGGCAATTCCAGGCCTCACCTTTGCCTATCACACAATCCACAGAAGGACACAGAATATGCATCCAAGAAGTCAGGTGACAAATTGGGAAATTCACTCTAATTGGAGGCTTGAGCCTGAACCAAACCGAGTGGTCACTGAGATGGAATGTGCTCATCAACTTTGCCCAGGCCATGAGCTCCCCCAGACCTAGGGAAGGGGCCCGTTTTCATGGAAACACATGGATGTCCAATGGAAATCTGGAGCTCTTGGGAAGAGAGAAAGGGAAAGATGCTAGAGAAACTACCCATAGGAGTCCAGAGTTCACAACAGTCCCGGGTCTCTCTAAGACTATTATTTCAACTGTCAAAAGTGAATAGTAATAATAACTGCTCAACATATCACATGAGGCTCATGTAGGTTCAAATGAGATAAAAAAAAGTAAATACATTTTGTAAAGATTAAAGCTCTACATCAAAGGCTCTCTTTCAGGTTATAGATTCTTTTGAGATTCTGATAAATCTATGAAATATTCATTACTGAAAAAAGAAAAAGGACAAATGCACAAATTTTTTAAAGTAATTTCAGAAGCCCATTTGTGCGTCCTGCCCACGGACCCCTGAGTTAAGCCTTTCTTTCCCATAGAGTTACCATTTTCTGGGTGCTTACTGTGTACCAGGCACTAACCAGGGTGATTTATAAATGCAATGTCATTTAATCCTGATGATAATCCTGTGAGGCTGGTATTATTATGCCTATTGTACAGATAAAGAAACCAAGGCTCAGAGAGGTTAAATGACTTGAGCAAGTTCACACAGCTAATGAATTGTAGAGCCAAGACTAGACACGGGTCTCCTGATTTCAAGTCAGGGCATTTTTATGTCACTCACTTGGAATGCCTCCCTTTTCTGCTTCCTTCATATAAATCCTGCCTGTTCATGGAGGCACAGTTCAGGGCTCCCTTTTCTAAGAACACTTAATTATATATCATCTTACATAAATTATCATCATATGGCTTTGTCTTGCTTCGTCAGATAGTCAGGTAGGCTTCTAAAGGCAAAGCCTTGGCTGATCTCATCTCCAGCCCAGACCTTCTTCACAGAGAGACCAGCTGAATCATTGGTGGATCAGCCTCAGAGTCTGCACGAGTCCCTGCCTATCTGGGAAAGGCCAACCAAAGATTCCTCTTCCTTTTGGCTTCATTATTGTTAGCTATATCCACAATTTCCAGAAATATGTGCAAGCACAGTACCCACATCACAAAAGACCCAAAGCCAAAGAGGAAACCCTGCAACACAGGTGTAGGAACTCACCTTGGCACTGGATTCAGACCTTTCTTCTCTTCCACTGTGGTCTCATAGGGATGTAAGCTGTATGTGTAAACTCACTGTGAGTCTCTATTGTCACAGTGACCATGGCTATTCCACCCCAAGATGTTTCCCTTGAAAGAAATTGGCAATGACTCACATGGTAACTCAGGTGTGTTCAATAAACCTCTACTAATGTCAACCACCATTACTGAGCACCTGCCTTGAGTCAGGCTCAAGTGTGTTCTCACTGCATTCTCACAACAACCTGGAGAAAGAAGATGACAGTTTCTATCTGACAGTGAAAACACAGAGTTGCCCATGGTCATGGTTAGACTCAAAGCCTATGTTGACCATTATACCTCCCTGCTCCATTTACTGTCCTCATCAGCATCCAGGCACCCTCTCTAACCCACAGCCTTTGAATTTGTGAATCTCCACTGGCATCATTTCCAATTGTTCTTGATAGAGATCAGGGATCACGTGTGGACACCAGGGGCCCATGTGTGCTTCCCAGCGAGCCCAGCAGAGGCACACACACAGCCTAACAAGAAGAGGCTACAAATAATAGAAATCACCTTGCTACAGGTGATTATGAGAGTGGTGCTGCCTCCTCTCTGACATCCTACTGCAAGTACTGCACAGCTTCCTACCACACAACCCAGCCCCAACCTCCTGGCAAGATGTTTGGTCCTGTCCTTTATCAGCCAATCACTGATGGCCTGGTAATACTGATTAGCCTTTGCCTTGCAAAGTACTAGAGGACAAGGACTGTGCTATTCCTACCTCATCCCACAGTGTATTTTTAGTCATACAGAATACTAACAAGTTGTTATTATGAGGATCAAAGGAGAAAGTAACTGCAAAACTGCAACACAAAGCATGTCCCTAGGCAGGCACCTCCCCTGTGTCGGCCATCCTCCTCCTCTAGCCTGCCATTACCCCATACATGAGGCAGATGTCACTCACTGGGCAGGCAAACCCAGGTCCACCGGTTCTGTCATGCTTTTCCTGCATGCTGGACACCAGGAACCTGCAGCTGCTCTTCTCAGTGGAGCAGAAGAATCCTGGCACCTTGCAGTGCTTTCTAATCATCGCTGAATCCTTGAGGCTGATGAGCCCTGGGGAAGGTGGCAGTGGGCTTCCTCAATTATCATGGGCAGAGCCAGCTCAGCAGACCCTGGTTCCCTGCAGCCAGAAGTCGCAGGACGGGGCCAGCTTGAATTTGTTAATAGAGACAGACTCTCCAGGCTAGCGAGAGCCATGCTGGGCCTTCACTAGAGCATACTTTACAAATGTCGTTTTCCCTGGAAATTGAATTAGCATCTTATTTTTCTCTTACTACTCTGTCTTTACCTCCTCTCAACTTTCCTTTCCCGCTCAAACCAAACAAGCACACTTTATGATTAACAGCTGGCTTCTAGGTGTTATCCTGTAAAGATTTGTTTTCTTCATGTTCATAAATATGCCAGTCAAAAAAAATATGGAAGCTAACCTGAGGGGGCTCCCACTAGCCAAAAATGCGGTAATTAAAGCATCAAAAAGGACAATTTCTGTAATAAATTAAAACACATTAAATACATAAAATCCATCCGTTTAAAACATCTATAACTGAATGTGGTGGTTAATGAGAACTCTCTGTCCTAACTTCACAACTGTTCTATAAATCTAAGACTATGATAAAATTAAAAGTTTATTTTAAAAATCAGACAAGCAATGCTGTGTACTGTATGGTTTTATTTACGAGAAATGTCCAGAAGGAGCAAATCACAGACAGACTACTGATCAGCGGTTGCCAGGGGGCTGGCGGAAAGGGGCAGTGGAGAGCAACTGCTTGGTGACTATGGCATTTCCATTTAGGATGATGAAAAAGTTCTGGGGCTAAATAGTGATGATGGTTTCACAATATTACAAATGTACTAAATGTCACTAAATTGTACATTTTAAAATGGTTTAAGTAGTAAATTTTATCTTATGCACGTTTACCATAGCAAAAAAAGAAAAAAGTTTGAATGTATGTGAATAGCAAAAGATAAAAACTATGTATTAGGATTATAGTAATTATTTAATTTCAAGATAGCAGATAGTCCTGGGAAGGAAAGCAGAAAAATAAGATGAAGGCATTGTACCTAAGCTATCTGTATTCATTCATTCATTCTCTCACTCATTCGTACATGCAAGAAAAGTTTACTGAATGTCTGCTATGTGCCAGTCACTATTCTAGAGATGGAATACATCTGTGAAAAGAAAACAGACAGAACTAACCTTCTGTTGTATCAATAAAATTATGATGTGTGTCCCTGAACCAATATGGCTATCTATTACCAAATGTGCATCTTAATTGCTGGTAATTGTATGTTTTATGCTTCCATTGAAGGCACTTTGATAATGACCTTACAAGATTGTCTTATTTAATCATCATCAATTTTGTGAACTAAATTTTAATTCCTTACAACAGATGGTTCACAAAGGCTTTCAGGGGTAGTGCAATTTGCCCAACGTCACCCAGCTCACAAGTGGTGAAATCTGAATTTGAACTGAGAGAATCTGATGTATAACTTTTGTGGATACTGTGGGGAAGACAGCTT
Source organism: Pteropus alecto (assembly GCF_000325575.1). NCBI lineage: Eukaryota > Metazoa > Chordata > Mammalia > Chiroptera > Pteropodidae > Pteropus > Pteropus alecto. Next base: position 4,886,230 of record NW_006442484.1, read on the forward strand.
TGACAGCAGTTCCCTAACTTGTTCCCCTCCTCAGAAACATGAAAGACACTGTTGGCTTGATCTAGACTTTCCTGTACACACTTTGATAGGATTTCCCAGCAGAGATATCAGGGGGTCCTTATATAAAAATGTTTTGGGCAGGGTATATTTGGTCTGTCTAGTTTGCTTATTACAAATAAACCTGGGATTCTGGATTTATGGGATACAGCTGGATGAAAAGTGTGATGTAGTCATATAGGCTCTCAACCTAAGTGAATAATGAAGTATAAACACTAAGAAGCCCAAAATCTAAGTGGCTTTCTTTGCACTAACTGGTACTGCATGCATCATTAGATACTATCCATTACTCTGAAACATGTCTCAGTTCAGAAAGAGACGTTTTTTTGAAGCTGTATTTTATAGCTCAGATCCCTGGAAGAGACCATGCTGTAATGCTTTGTCTGCACCTACTGTTTCCTTGTGTCCTCCCTTAATAATCAGTAAGTGTTGGTGTCAACTAAGCTATTTTTAAAATCTGAGTTTATAACGATATTCACAAAACAAACGACCAAAAACACCTCATTGATCCCTGGAGGCAGCTGCTAAAGAATCAACTCATTTTTCTAAAAATTGATAAAGGACAAGAATCAAGCCTTTTTCTGCCCTTCCTGCACAAATTGTAGTTTAGAGTTACTAATAGTGCATAAGGGAAATCTCTCTTTATTAAAGAACTCCATCTAGTAAATGCCAAAGGATTGAGAGAATTTTAAAAGTACCATTTTGCAACTCCTAATGAAATAATGAAACTAGGTAATGACTATGGATGGGTGAAGAGTTTTGATAACGGGCATTATAAAAGATGATTCAGGCTAATAACACAATCCACCCATTAGGAAAGGTAGAACAACAGGTCACCAGGTGCCACCTGATGTGGTACAATAGGAAGTTCCCAGCACCCATCACCACTCTGCAAAGAGAGTGAGGCTGAGCCCAGTCAATCCCCTAGAACTGAGTTTACAAGAAATATCGGATAGGAAATAACATCTCGGAGAACACCAGAATGAAGCAATGAACCCAATCCTGAGTACAGAAATCCTATAAGACACATCACTGGATTTCTTAAACAAAAAGGAGGTGGGAATATGAAAAAAAGAGCAGGAGAGGTTAAGACACATAAGAGAAAAATCAGCCAAATGCAACAGATGGACCTTGTTTGGATTCTGATTCAAACTAGTCAGAGATAAAAAGTCATGTCTGAGTCAATCAGGGAAATTTGAACACACTGATAGTAAAGAATAAATGTTTATTTTGCAGTTCCTTTTAGTATTGTTGCTAAGCTTAAAATAGGCTATAAATACATATGAAAGCAGTGATTACTGAAATAAATGGCATATAGAATTTGTATTAAAATACTGGAGGCAAGAATGGATAAAATGAGATCTGACACATGTAATGAGTACATGAGGTTAACTATTCTCTCTATGCTTGGTATGTTTAAAATTTTCCATAATAAAAGATTAGTCATTTTTAAAACACAGAAATAGTGAGTAAAAGAATAACAAAATATGCTAATCGTTGTCTTGTGCATCTGAGGACACCACGGTGGCTCTCAACTTCCTTAGGAGCACTCACTCATGTAACCTGAGCCCCATGATTGGCTCCAGACTCTATAAGGTCCAGTGGTCAGGGGCTGGTCACCCCTAGGGTAGCTCTCACTTGACAGGACATGGGTAGGCTTCTCTTGGATTTCCCATGGTGATCACTATCTTGCAGATCCTCAGTAAGAGTACTTGAAGTGGTGAACTGGATCCAGTGAACAGCATGAGGGGATAGGTAGTTTTAAATAAATCAAAGAATGGACTAATAGAGAATGGGATGGATAAGATTAAAAGTTTGAGGTAGATTGTATCGGATGGTTGGAATGGAATCTATTGATCTTGGCTGTGTGGAAAAAACATGGGTAGAATGGGCTGATTTGGATGCAATGAAATGACAATTTATGTTTTGCTTATGAAAGTGGCAAAAAGATGTAATGGCAATAATAGAAATCTCAGAAGACTCTAATGCATACAGAAATGATTGACTCAAAAGAGATTATTAAGGGGTAACTGAAAATATCAGAGGACTAAAAACTAGCTAAACATCTGTTGCATTGATTTGAAATCAAATCATCCTTATTTCTTTACAGTTGATTCCAAAATACCAATTACAACTTTCTACTAATCATAACAAGAACTTTCTTTGTACATTCTCCTCATTCCCTATTTACTGAAAACAGATTTCTGAGCCGTGGGTTCATATGAGAAAGCAGATTTGATTATCTTATTCTTCACTCTTAATAAGGAAAGCTCCCTCTCTCACAAGTTGCAAGGATAAGAGTGGCATCTGTCATGAGCCAAGGGCATACAGGAGAACTCCGGAGAGGGATGTGAGTGTCTAAATATTTTTCAGTATTGTGATGGAGATCCAAAGATGGCCACAAATTCTTTGACACTCCTTCTCTAGAGAGATGCCATGTTTGTTTGCTTCCTTGAATCGGAGGGGTTCTGTGTCTACTTTCTTCAATAGAATGTGTCAGAAGTGATGTGGAACCAGTTTCCAGGCCCAGGATTAGAGACTGGCAACCTCAACATCTAGTGTCTTAGAACACTCACTTTTGGAGTCCCAAGTTGCCACAGAAGAATTCCTGCTACCTGGATAGAAGAGCCACCTAGACAGGCCCTAAAACTCCACAGAGAAGAGAAAGGAGAAGAGGAGGGAGGCCAGGTGAGCTCAGCCTTTCCTTTACTCTATGCCCTACACTGCACTAGGGCACCAGGCATGTGAGTGAAGCCTTCTTATAGAATCTCAAGCCGCCAGTTGCATACCACCAGTCATTGCCTTATGGAGCAGAAGAATCTCCCTGCCAAGTTCTATCCAAATTCCTGACTTTCGGATCATGCTAATTAATAAAATGAGTGCTGTTATAATTAAGCCACTAAACTGGGACAATTTTTATGGCAAGTATAGATTATTGGAATAAATGGTGTTCTCTAAGCACGTGACTTAGGGATGATAATTCCCACTCCCATCCATGATCCATGGGCAGTGGGGCTATGTGCACAAAGCCAGTCTTGTTTCCTGCCTGGTGCTATATGACCAGGTGGCTGGACCAGGTGCCTGAACCAGGGGAGCAGGAGTCAGGGTCAGGGAATAGGACAAGAGCAACAAGCCCACCTGACTATTGAACCATCTTGAGCCCCATGTGAGAAGCCAGCAGAGTATCTGTCACTTGCCTGTTTGCCAAGAGACTGAGAGACAAAGGAAAACCCCAAGGAAAGTAAAAGAGAGAGAAGAAAGGACACTAGGCTTGGAGGCTGAGTTTGCTGAGTGGCTTCGAGCAAATGCCTGATTGTCTGAGCAGGTACTCTGTTTCTTGACAGCAACAGTGGCTGTCATTGCTGAGTTCTCCCTGCATGGTAAACCTGTGCAGGCACTAAGAGAGTCACTCATCCTCACTGCCCCAGAGATACAGGAGTTCTGACTTCCACTGTTCAAGACTGAAGAAGCTGTGGACCTCCTGCTTTGGAGAAGCACAGCAAAGGGGATGAAACATGAGCACTAGATCTGAAATCCTGCTCTTCCATTTACTACACCTTCCTGAACCTTGGTTTGTTCATTGGTAAGACAGTGACAAAAAGACTGACCTTTTGGGTCAGACATGAGGATGACATGTAAAACACCAGGCACAACATGGGCTCTCAATATATGCTGATCTCTTCCTTAAACTCTTATACAAAATCTCCCAACACTTCCAGGTTGGGTTTTATCATTTAGAAAAAAGCAAAATGTTCCAAGGGTTGTTTTAATTTCATTTTTAATCCAGGAAGTCCTAAGGGGGTCAGTAAAATTCAGATTGCTTTAAGTAATCCTGATCCCCTGACCCATGAACTTGGCAGAGCCACTGTGCAGAGTTCAGGCTGCGTGGTCTGAGGGAGTGAAGAGCCAGCAGAGTTCCTGACTCAGAGAGAGATCTTTGCATGCCTTACTCTACTACTTATTAGCTCTAAGAGTAAGATGACTCCCTGCACCTCTCTAGGCCTCAGTTTCCCCATCTATAAAGTGCTGCTTATTGGGGCCTTTCTTGTAAAGTTACTGCGAAGATTAAATGAAATAAAATGCTAGGATGAAGCAGGTGATAATTAAAGCAGGCGGGTATCATCATTATCACTGTCATCATCACATCTTCTGCACACGACACACCAGCCTTTGGAAATGCAAGAAGAGATGTTTGAGACATTTATGGAGGCAAAGTAAATGAGAGCTGGCAGGTCCCATTCACCTCTTGGCTCCAGAAACAGCTACCCTACAGAGCTGATTCAGCAAGGAGTAAAGGAGGAGATGGATGTACTTCTGTGCTCACTGGAGATGCTCTGCTCTGGCTCGCAGGCTCTTGGGAGAAGCAGTACTAGCACCTCTCATGTGTAGCTAATGAAAGAACTGAAAAAGGGCCACAGGTATGAGACTGAATACCCAAAAGGGGTTCTGGTGGAGAGGGTGCTGGGACCAACCCATCATCTCAGGCCCTTGTAATGAATGACCTCTACTCCAGGTCATACCTAAGCAGACTTCTGACTCTCTTCCTAAGGACAAAATTCCTGGATGGAAAGAGGTCTGATAGAAGTGGTCCTAGGAACCAAATGGTTCAGTGAGGCCTGGGAAGTGGTGGCAGCACATGAGAGAGAGGGACTGAAACAAACCAGGGCTGGACAGACTTTTGTCCTCTAAGACAGAGCTCCCAGTTCAACTCGCAATCTGGATATAATCAATAGAGGGAAATGTTTATCATTATTTATAACTCTGGCTGCATTCTGTAGAGGAGGAGTTGCTCCACGCATGGTCCCTGATGAGTTGAGTATGGAGGAAGCCTGGGAGCTGGTGGCTCAGTGATAAAAGGAGGATCTGTAAGCCAGATGGGGTGGAGAATAGCAGGAGGGAGGAGACTGAGGCCATATTCTGCAGGACAACTTGCCAATGGGAGGAGCCCTGATGATTAGAAATGGAGTAGGACAGTCGAAACAGTGTTGAGGAACAGGAACGACTAGTAAGGATGTTGAGGTAATTCACTGGGGGCTGTGATGAAAGCTGTCTTCTGCCTTCTCTATACCAACTTTCCATGAAGTTTGATTTGCTCCCACATGCTGCCACCTCTTCCCAGGCCTCACTGAACCAATTGGTGGCAATGGATACTTCTATGGAACTCAGAGATGGTCAGCTTTTCGTATCTGACCATGACAGTGCCATGCAGAGGTGGCATGCAAGAACCAAGGCCCCAGTCAAGGGGGACCAGGAGAGAATAAGATCCAGGGAAATCACAGAAGTTCTGTGGAGTCACCCTAGGTCATAGGGAATTGAGGCCATCTTATTTGATCTCAAAGTGGAGTGACCCCAGCTGACATCTAGGTTGGACAAGCCATTATGCCATTCTGTACAGGAAAATGTCAGGAGGAGGGGAGCGAGGAAGGGAGGGATTGGACATTGGTGGCAAACAGACATGTATTCACATCCTGAGATGACCTCATATGAGAACGAGTAGCCAAGGTCACACTAGAATATGACCAGCAAACACCTGGCCAAAAAGTCAAGGACCTCCTGTCAGTGATGATGTCACCTCTCACTTGGAGGACAATGCCACTGTTCAGAGACCCACACCCAGGAAGAAGGAGAAAGAATCCTGGGACTTTGGAGGGATTATAGGTGGAACACACAGACACACACACGTCCCTCATCCTTGTAACATGATATGAAGTAAGCATTATTGTCCTCACTTTATAATAGGAAAACAGAGGTTCAGAGACACTAAATAATTCACTGGAACCAGTATTGGAACACAGGCCTATATAGCTCCAGCACTCCTATTATTTTTACTATATTCTACTCTTTCAGAGGCCCAGAACCTTTCACTACAACTACCGCCACCATCATCATTATCACCAACAGTAATAAAATAACAGTAATACCACCACCATCATTACCACCAAAGCTCTCATAATCACCAGTAACAATACCACCATCACCACCTGGCTTCATAACCATCACCATCATCATAATCATCACCACCACCACAACCAACATTAATAGCACCGTCATCAATACCACCACCACCACCATAACTATCATGATCACCATTAATGAAAACATTATCACTATTGCCTCCACCATCACCAGCAACACTAAACAAACACACACATCACCAACTCTAATACCACTACCACCTGTACTAAAACCAAAAGCACTGTCACCCTCTTTACCACCACGATCAACAATAACATCAGTATTAATCATTACTAGCATCAAAAAGACCAAATTTGCCTCAAACAGCAGTACCACTTTGAAGGAAAGGGTAAGGGACCCTAAGAGAAAATGTAAAAGTAAGAAAAGAATGGGTAATCAAGATAGAAAGGCTGAGGAATGCAATCCTCCTAACAAGGAGAGGCCCTGGGTAGCCCTAGAACTCTGTGTAGGAAGTCCTGAGCTTCCTTTCTCCTTCACCCACTTCCACCAACATTGCCCCTCTTCTTGCTCTCCTAGCCCCCTTCCCTGTCTGCCCTCTGAGGCCTGAACCCACCCACCCGAGCCCAGCTAAGCCCAGCCGGTTTGAAATCAAGTTCGGCCCCACACCTGTCTTGTGTCCCACACTGAGCCCCAGATGGGGACTCAGAGATCCAGGTCCTAGCCATTTAGCTCTGCCACAAAACCTAGGGAGACTCATCCTTGATTCAGTACTGTGGTGGACAATGATCACAAGTGAAACAGATGAAGTGCAGCCTCGCACACAGAGTTGGGAAACAAATGCCTGATGAAAGACTAGAAAGTGAGTTCCAGGGGACAGCAAGCACTTCTCTTACCAGCTAAAGACAATCCATTGAACTAATGATGATGTACGAGGGAGAGGTTGACCAAAAATTAAAAATGGCCTTGAAGAAGAATGAAACCAGTTTTTTCTCATTCCTTCACTAGCACCCCCAAGTATTAGCTATGTGAGCGTAGGCAAGTCACAGAAGCCCAATAAGCTTCATTCGGCTTCTTCATCTATAAGATGGAGGGAACACCCACCTCATAGATATGAAGCTATGAATGTCTAAAACTCACCTTTCACACAGTAAATTCAGCACCGGGAATATGGTGCAATGAATGAATGAGTGAATAAATGCATGACTTGGGACAAGCTCTCCCCCAACTCAAGTGGTCTGTTGCCTCGGACATTCGACCCTGGAAATTCTTGAGGGGCCATCACTCAGGGTTGTCACAGCCGGTGGTACTCGGCCCCCTGCGGCCTGCCTGCAGAATCAATTGGACAGTCTGGAGGCCAAATTTATGTCCCTAGCCACTCAGACAATTCTTCTGCAGTCAGGAGCTTCTATTCACTTCAACTAGACACTGCCTTAAATTTATGTTGCCAGGCTTCATTAGGGCCAAGGTTTGCCAGAACCATTAAAGGTGGAGGGAAGAGGGGAGGGTGATTTGAAAATGGATTGTGAAATAAGGTAAAGAAAAGTTTAATGGGGCTAAAATCAAGTCAGCGAAGTACTTTATTAATAGTTCTTTTGTTCCTTGTCATGCTGCTATTAAATGCCCCCTGACTCTGATGCTTCCGCATTTCTACCTGCAGACCAGTGGCTCCTATCTGCAGTGGGTATCCTATTGGCAGATTGGTGCTAATTCTGGGGTCTTCTCATGGGCACTTTTCCTTTGGTCTGGGGGTCTCTGATTAATCAGAAAAGGTGAGGACAGTGAGCTCCTAACCAGGTCATCATCACAATGGATGATACAGGACCCCCTGTAAGCATGCAAGACCTTGTTTTGTGGAAAAAGAGAAAACTCAAAAAGCAAACCTTATCCCCCAAAACAGCCAACCCTGGAGGAAAGGTTAAGGATGGTACAGTGAGCTATCAATCAGTTGTTAGCAGAGTCACTAGGAACCTGACAGGGCCTGTGAAATAGGGAGTGCAGAAAAAGATGCCTGGTTTCCCTCCAGGAGAGAGGCTTGGGGTGCCAGGCACACAGCACATGTCTTCCCGCCAGCTTTCCAGATCCATCCTTGCAGGAGTGGTGGGGGAGGAGGTTGGGGGAGCGGGATCCAGCTACCACGACCAAATGCACTACTAGGAGACCACACCACCACATCCCCACATCCAGCAAATGCTTATTGAACACCTACGTTTCAGCCCCGACTGGATTCAGACCCTCCTCTGCCCAGGGTATGTTCATAATGATGTATCCCAACCCTCCAGTCCACCCCATTTATAATGCAGAGGGCTCTTTTCCACAGTGGGGAGTTGGCATTTGGGCTGTCTATAAACTGGGAAGTTTAGTGAGAGGGGGCTGGCCTCCCTGAGCATGGCAACTGTGGCCATTGCCACTAAATAGAGCTAAACAGAGGCTCAAGACCTGCAGGGTGAGGATCAGATGGGATCACTCCAGGGACTGTCCACATACAGACAGCAGGGGTGACCACTGTCCTGCTGGGTCTGGGTTACACACAGAGATGTCAGGAATCAACTGAGTTTCCAAAACTCAGATGACAAATACCATGAGATACCAGGGGAAAAGAGCCTGGGGACTAGCAAAGAAGTTATCCTAGAAGGAGCAGCAGATGGACAGGAAAAATCCAAAGGTTTCTGAGATTGATAGCACAGAGCTATATAGACCTCTTCTCACCAGAGCTCCAGGTGGCCGAGCTCAGCCATTTAGCTACCTGAGTCAGGCTTTGCCTCCCTGCCCGGCTCTTGGCTGAGTTTGGGAGCTGGTGCATGCTTGCTCAGGATGGGGCAGTAGGAGCACCTAGAACTTGGAATATGTTGGTGAGACCCAGGCTAACCCTGAGGGAGGAGAGCCACTGCAGACCTAGGGTTCAGTCCTGGTTTATCACTTATCAGCCAGTTGCCTCAAGCACTGAGGAGTTTGTGACCTTCTGATGCCCACCATTAACTTATAGGTAGAGGAAGACATATCAGGCCCTATCACAGAATGTTAAGGCCGAAGAGCTTCTTAAAGATCTCAGGGTCAGGAAAAATGTTCTTCTAACAACTATCCACCATAGTAATAATAATACTGAACACTGATAGGCTGTTTTCCGTGTCCCATGTGTCTTACATACCCCATGAGGGAAGTTCTATTGTTGAGCCACAGGTGAGGAAACTGAGGCACAGAAATGTTAAGTAACTCACCCAGTATCACACAGCTGAAGTGGCAGAGCTGGGATTAGAAGCCAGATGGAGTGGTTAGAGTCCACTCTCAAATCTGGGCTATTGATTCTCCATTTTATAACTGAAGAAGCTAAAGTGTGGAAAGCTCAGTCTTTCAATCAACTAACATGTGGCGTCCTATGAGGAATAGACAATAACTGTAAAAATAAAAACACCAATAATAATAGCAGCTGTTTAAATTATTGAACCATTACCATTTGCCAACCACTGTACTGAGTACATTACATATTATGGCATTTAATCCTCACAGCAGCTCTATAAGGTAACTATTATTACTATCCTCAATTTATAAATAAGGAAATTGAAGTCAGGACTCCAACCAGACTCCTAAACACTATATTATGATGTCTGGTTCAGTTATTTTTTAATCTACTTTGTGTTCATTCATTTATTCCTTTATCCCACACCTCTTTGAGCTTGTTATATGCCAAGCATAGCATTCAGCCCTGGGAACACAGTGAAAACATGAGTCCTAAAGCATCTTACAGACCAGGTATAATGTGCTAAGTGTAATCCTTAAAATCCTGCAATCTCCAGGTTAGGGGCTAGCCTGAACTAGCCAAGTTTACCAGCATCTGGCTTTTTTCAGGTCTCCAGCAGGATGTTAAGTTTAGCAAGGCTCACCAAAAGATCTACCTGATCTCATAACGTGAACTTCTTATTTCCTTGATTGTGTCTTTTTTTTTCATTCACAATCAGCGTTATTTTAATCTATACCCAATGATGGAGGGGAAAATGGCACACTTTTAGTGAAACAGAAGATGCGGACAAAGAATGTGCAAAGTAGCTTACTAAATTTCAAGCTGGCATTTAAACCTACTCATGTGATTCAAGCTCATTTACTTCTTTTGAAGTTGGGTGACAAGAACATATATTTCCTTAGAAATGTAGCACACTAAAGCCACTGTAAGTAAGGGCCTGAAAAATCACACTCTTATCTAAGTGATGATTTATTAGATTCCCCCATTTTCTCCAATTGGCTGAATCCAAGACTCTAGGCAGGGCTGGCCACGTTGACATTACGAACACTAACTGAATGATGTAAATTCTAAAATTCATGTCTCTGAAATCCAGCCCTGTAAATCCATTTGCCTTCTGGCTTCTTAAACTGATTGGGTTTCAGCCTCCAGTTCAACATGACAGTAGAAGCATCAAGTCTTTCCCCACAATCCTCTTACTCTTGCTGGATCTGCATTCTTGGTACTAACATCCACTAACGCCCCGCACAAAGGCTCAGGACTCATCTGAGACATCTTGTTCTCATGCATCCTTATCTTCATGCTATCAGTCACCTAATCCTTAAATTATACTTGCTCAGATTCCTTCACATGCATTCTTTCCCTCCAGTCCAGGACTAGAATCCCTCCAGCATCCTCCTCATTGATCTCCCTGCTTCCAAATGGTCCCCACCAATTCTTTCTATTGTGTTCACACTATATTTTTTTAAGTCGCAATCTGATTATAAAGGTCAGGTTTCTCAGTTCACTTCTTTAGTCTCACATTCTCCATTCACATTTGTGCCTGGTCCCCAAAACTCCCTTCTCCTCTTGCTTCTGTATAATGCATATACCACTCCATCTTTGTAGAACATACTTTCCCCATCTTCTTTATCTAATACCTTGTTAAAGACTGCATGTTTGTGTCCCCTTAAAATTCATATGTTGAAACACTAACCCCCAGTAGGATCATATTAGGAAATGGGACATTTGGGAGGTAATTACGCTTAGATGAGGTCATGAATGTGGAGCCCCTGTGATGGAATGTATGTCTTTATAAGAATTGAAAGAGATGAGAGCTCCCTGTCTCTGATGTGAAGACATAACAAGAAAATGGCTGCCTGCAAACCAGAGCCCTCACCAGATGCTGAATGTGCCAGCATCCTGATATGAGATCTCCCAGCCTCCACAACTATGAGAAATAAATTTCTGTTGTTTAAGCCATACAGTCTATCATATCTTGTTATAACAGCCCAAATTGACTAGAACACATTTATTTAACCTTCAAGACTTAGTGTAGCCATCACCTCTTCTTAGAAGTCTTCCAAGACTCCTATCCACGATTGGTTAGGCACTTCTGAATTGCAACTACAATTCCAGTGCCTAGGATTCATTACACTGCAATGTTAATATCTGCCTAGTTGGCTGTCTGCCATATGAACAGCAAATTTCCTGAGACCAGGAGTCATTTCTTTCTTTTTTTGTATCCTTAAAGGCTAACACTATGATTGATCAATAAATGCTTCTCAAATAGATCAATAGATGGATGAATGAGAGAATGCGTAAATGTATTGCTCATGCCCATCCTCTCCACACTCCGCCCATCTATTCTAGAGATTACCCCTAGATTACAATAGAAATAGACTTTAGTTCCCTATCATCTTGGTTTGCTCCCTATTATTCCATGACATGAAAAGCCCTATAGTTCTACGATATGGTGTAATGTTTTTCAGGCTTTTATTAATCAACTCAAGTAATACATTTTAAACCATAGTCCAAACATACACACACAAACACACACATGACAATACAAACAAAAGTATCACAAAACTGCATTTACCCCTATAGCATGCAACGCATCTAGTATTTCCAATTGTTTTCTATTGTATTCTATTGTATCCTATTCTACATCACCTTTTTATATGCTGGTCACAGTCCACTAAGTTGATTTTACTGCCAGCTATTTGTGAACTACATTTTGTAAAATATTGCTGAAAGTAAAGTCCTAAAGATGTTGATCTCAAACTTCTTTGAAGTAAAGGTTATAATTATCCACTTCAAGCTTTGGTAACCTTTCAAATAAACTTATAAAATGTGTGAACTTGAGCAGCAACACTTATTAATGATTCCAAGGAACAAATTAGCTTCAGAATGTACCTAAATAATTAAATAAGTTTTTTCACTATAAAGTAGTGAGATACAAGCTAATTACAATTCAGAGGACAGCCACCAAAAATGATTATTGTGGGCATCAATCTCTTATACTGTTTCTTCACCAAGATTTTATTTTCTATATTTTGCATGATCATTCCTTCTCATCCTTTAGGTCTTTAGGTTAAATATCAATTCATAAAAAGCCTTGCCTAATCATAATATTCCTATCCCCAATTCTCTATTCCTGGGTCCCTCTAGAATAATTTCATGGACACTAATAATCAAAATCACTGTACACTCTTTGACTAGAGAAGAAAACATAATTCAGGCACCCTATAGTGTATCATCACAATGTCCAATATGTAATCAAAATTACTAAATGTGAGGAAACAGAAAAAAGTAAGCCATAATCAAGAAAAATAAGTCATTACAAAAAGATCCCAGGATGACCCAGATGATGGATTTAGCAGACAGGCTTTAAAACAATTAAAACAATATACTTAAGAATATAACACTCAAAATAATCCCTGATGGCTAAGAATCAGGTAATCATGTGCCTGGCAGGTTTGCAAATCCTTCACCCTTAAGCTAACATCAGAAAAAAAAAAACAAAATCAGGAGATAGAAAAGATCTGGTAACAAATCTGGCTGAGCCCCAGGAGAAGCCTGAAAACTGGGATAAGCCTAACTTCCAGATCCCGGTACCCACTTGCAGCCTCCTCCTACCTCCTATCCCACCTCCTACCCTACCTCCCAGTGACCCCTACTGTGGAAAACCAACCAGTAGGTCGAGCCTCTGATCCAGAAGCAGGTTTACCCAGACCAGTATTTTGGAGGAAAAGGCCAATAACAAGCAGTAGTTTGGGGACAAAGGGGCTAGACACAAAACCAGTGTGTCCCTAAGAGACAACAACACTAAGTCTGATTTCAGGTTCAAGGACAATCACAACAAAGTTTTCTGTGTTGGTTTCCAAGCAGGAAGTTTGCAGAATTGTAACAGACTGTCACCCAGTGAAGGTCATATAAGGGAGTCATATTGCCAAAGAAACTCCAGTTCCTGCAAATAGGAGCCTGTGATTACTCAAGCCTTAGAGCAAACCAGAGATTATCAGATATGTCAGTGAGAAACAGGGGCCAAGAGTGCGGCACTCAACAGGGAAATCCTCCCCAAGTCCTCTGCCAGTGGGTTGAATGGTGGTTCCCAAAAAGATATGCCCATGTCCTGATTTCCAGAGATAAAGATCTTGAGATAAAGAGATTGTCCTGGATTACCTGGGTGGACTCTAAATCCAATGACAAGTATCCTTATAAAAGAAAGAGAAAAAAGAGAAGTTGAGATGGACACAGAGGAGAAGACTGAAGTAGAGACTGGAATGATGTGGCCACAAGCCATGGAAGCCACCAGGAGCTGGAAGAGATAAGGAAGATTTCTCCCCTCAAGCCTCCAAAGGGAGCCTTTCCCACACTTGGATTTTAGACTTCTGGGCTCCATAACTGAGAGAGGGTTGATTTCTGTTGTTTTTAAGCCGCCTAGTTCATGGTAATTATTACAGTAGCCCTAGAAAACTAATGCATCCTACTGCAGATGTGGATAAGGAAGACTTTCCAGAAGAACAGGGTGAAGCAGCTGACTGATCCCCAAAGGCATCCGCTCCATTGCCAGGGTCAGGAGGTCTTGCCAGAGTTGTCCTGATGGCCTTGCAAGTTCCCCTGATGGGCCAAGAGTCCAGGGAAACCAGAGTGTGTATCCCCCACTGCTCAGGCTCTTCCCTCCCTAGCAAGAGACTTTGATACCACTCGGTGAGTTCTGCCCTGTCCTTCACCATCACCTTTCAGAGCTGCACAAAGCTTTTAAATCAGAGCCACAGACACTAGAAGCCCATGAGTAAGCACAGATTCTTGAGTAAATCATTTATTAAAATAATTTTTAAGTGCAGAGAATATTTCATAAACATATGCACCTGATCTTTGCAGACCCTGCCCTGATTTCATAGTATACTTACTATGGCGTCTGAGTTAAATTTTCTCTGTAGAGAAAGCTAGGAAAGCAGAGATCTAGTGAGGATTTAGATGAGCCCTGCTAGTTCTCACTATGCAACTGCTGACAGTGCCCTTGCCCTCTCTGGGCCTCAGTCATGCCAGGTGTGAAATGAAGAGTGTGGATTCGATGTCCTCTACATGCTGGCTCAGCTGCATTCTGCATTGGTGTCTCTGGGTGGTCTCCTCACATCTATGAACTCCTGTCTCTTCATAAAGGTGAGAATGACAACATTAGTTCTAAAGGAATGGAGGGAGAACCTAATGAGACATGTAAATAAAAGAGCTTGGGCAATCCAAGAGCTCTGATCAGAAGCCATCACTATTGCTAAGGAAAGAAGACAGGACAGGAGGGGACAGTTTGGGGGCTTGCTCCATCAGTGGTTGGAAGTGCCAGGAAGATGAGGACAAGTAAGAAACTATCTGTTTTTGTTAGTCCACATGGAAGTGCTAGAAACTGCAGAAGGCCTGTGGGCAGGTTTCACTTAATGAGGAAGCAAATCTAGGTGAGGCCCTATGGTGGCACCAGGTGGAATAGGCTCTGGGTACACATCAGAGTCAGATGTGTAAAACTACTTTTAAAACTGTAGTTTTCCTGAGTCTCACCCCTAGAGTTTCAGATCCAGTAGGTCTGGGATGCATTTTTAACAGGTTCCCAGGTTGTAACAAGGTGGTTGTCCAGAAACTTCAAGAATCACTTTCCTGGATTTGCCATCATTCAACCAACAACTATTAGGCACCTATTAAGTGTCAGTTCTGTGAAGACAGAAGGATGAGAGTCAGAACACTGAGATCCAAGTCTGCCATTAGTTCATTGTATGGCTCCTGGACTCCAGTTTCCTCATCTGTAAAATGGGTACGTTTGAGGTTTTTATCAGAAAATCTCTGAAGAGATGAAGCAGCATGCAAGGGTCTTTGTGTGACCTTTTTACTGCTTTTTCCACAATTTAGCCTCCAGAACTGACATTTAAGAGGACAAATGAGGGAGACTAAGAGAATGAACATCTCTCTGCCGCATTCCCGGGATTTCATGTCCAAGTCCCATCACGCCAGGCACTTGATTCATTTCACTGCATCCTACAACAATTCTGTGAGGCTTGACTGTGATCTCATCTATCAAATAGGGAAATTGCAGCTTAGAGCTGTTACGTTTGTTGCTTCCTAGCGAGGAATGACATGATGGGGTTCTACCAGGCCTGTCAGTCTCCAAACACCAAGTTCTGGAGAGGGTTGTCATTAGGGTTAAGTGAAATAGAACATAAATCCCTGGGGCTTTATGGCATTCCCTGCTGGGACTTGTGACCCCACCTTCTTCTCTCTAACACTCTCTGGACACCACAGATGATCCCCCATAGATGTTGATGCCACCATGCAGTTCCAAAGCAGAGGATGACAAAAGGTCCTTCTGCTCAACAGAAGATGAGTCTGGAGCCTTGGTGCCCAAGCCGAGGGGACATTGCAGTACGGCAGGTCCCCAGTGGGCAGGGAGACTATGAGGATATGCTCTAGGCATTCATGGCGGACTGATCCCTGGAGGGGTGACTAGGGCTGGACCCTGTCAGAGAGGTAGCAATAGAACACTGAAAGAGAAGAGGGCTGGATGGCTTGTGCAGGGGACTGGGGAAAGTAAAAGACAGAGGCAAGAGATAATGAGTAGCTGATGACAGAGCCAGAAGCACAGAGGAGCCAGGCAGTCGCTCAGCTGGAGAAACCTGGGATAGACAAGTGATAGGATATGAAAAAGTCATAACTTGGACAGTGAGGCCTAGTGCAGCTAACATCACAGATCTCAAGCGGAGACTTCATAACTATTGCTTCCTGATTTCCTTTGGTGCTGTTTTCATCAGGACAAGAAGTAGCCCAGCAGAAGTTCCTCTGGCAGTGAAAGCCCCTCAGGTCAGAGAAAGAGCAGCCCCTATGCCACAGCAGCCCACCCACATGTTGAGGCCATGTGATTGGTGATAGGTGATCAGGGATCCTCTCTCTGTTGTACTTCAGGCTTCTAAAGATCCTTCAAAAGTGAGAAACTCTATGTAGTGTAAATGGGCTTCAAGAAACAAAAGCAATGTGAGACAACAGGAAAGAGGTAGGTGTCTCAGACCAGATGGCCCAACTGTACCGCAATTCTGCTACTCTCTAGCAGGTCCCTCGAAACCTCTTTTGAGAAAGTATACAGTGGTGGCAAAAGGAGGGTGAGGCAATATTTTTGAGCACAGGGACATACTGCAGCCCATAGTCAGGTCTAGCTTGTCCCCTCTCCTTGTTTCATGAACCCAAAAGAGGGATCTGAGACTGATTCACTTCTGGGTCCCCCAACCCCTCTTGAGTGCCAGCTGTGTTGCCTGTTTTATTGTAGAGGAAGGAGAGATGGAGGAACAGGAGGAGGAGCAAAAGAAAGTGTCCCCTCTCTGTTTCATGAACCCAAAAGAGGGATCTGAGACTGATTCACTTCTGGGTCCCCCAACCCCTCTTGAGTGCCAGCTGTGTTGCCTGTTTTATTGTAGAGGAAGGAGAGATGGAGGAACAGGAGGAGGAGCAAAAGAAAGTGTCCTCTGTCAGCAACAAGAAAACAATGAAACCATCTTCCCAGTTCTTGGCCTCATGTCATCTGTTTCTGTCATCTCAGGCTGCTGTAACAAAAATACCATAGACTGGGCAGCTTACACAACAAACATTTATTTCTCAGAGTATGGAAGCAGAAGTCCAAGATCAAGGCACCAATGGATTCAGTGTCTGATAAGAGCTCACTTCCTGGTTTACAAATGGCTGCCTTCTCACTGTGTCTTCATGAGGTGAAGAGAACAAGCTAGCTCTAGTCTCTTCTTACAAGGGCACTAATCTCCTCATCATCTCATCTAAACCCAATTACCTCCCAAAGGCCCTTCCTTTAAATAACCATCCCATTGGAGGTCAAGTCTCCACATATGAATTTGGGGTGGTAAGGTACACATTCTGTCCATAACACCATCTCTGACAAACTCTGTTCCATAAGCAAATGAGCATGACTTCTGGAAACACCAACAGCTCTTAGGAGCTGACAAATGAACGATGCAAAGAGAATTTCCAGCTCAAAGGAACTGTTGCATTTAATGCTGGTACTCTGGGGCCCAGGGGACTGACCAGTCAGGGGTTGGAGGAGTTACAGAGTCCGTCCTAGATGCTGCCAGGCTTTGCAAACCACTCTTAAAAGTCTTATTCTCTGCCTGCGGTAGACAGGATGAAATATGATTCCTGCCCTCGAAGCGACCTTCAGTTTAGTTAGGACAAAAGTCCAGCTCACCTGGCACTAGGAGAAACAGACAAGATGGTAACTCTTGGGGACTCAGAGTTGACCCCAGATGGTCCCATTCAAGAACCAGAGCTCCTAAACCACAAGTAACCAAAGAGGAATCTAATATAATCACTTCCCTTCAGGACTATCAGACTCCAAATGAGACATGTGTCACCCTCACACCCTCTCTTCCAGCTCTCATACCAAATCTCTTTTTCCTCCTTGCCACAATTTCCTCATCTCTTCCTCCTACCTGATTTCTGCACTCTGTTTTCACATTAATTAGACCCACCCTGGTGCTTGATTCCATATTTTAGTCATCTTCTCCCCATTTTCATGATTCTGCATCACTGAAGCCGTCTTACTAGGCTGCATCACTAAAGCCATCTTCCTATCTTACATCACTATTCTGCATCACTGAAGCCATCTTCCTATCTTACTAGGAAAGGAGACCTCTCCACACAGAGCAGGGGCAGGGGTAGCTGAGCAGTCTATGCCAAAGACCAGGTTCTAAATTGTCCTTGATGATGGGGAAAGAGCTGTGAGCCTGAGAACACTTGCAACTTTCAAGTTAATCAATTTTGCCCCAGCACAGTTGGAGTTGTGATTGTACCATCTTATTTCAAGGGATCCAGACTTGAGATAATGAAGAAGCAGGCCTAGAGTGACCTTGAAAGACAAGAAGGATGGGATTGGATCGAGAGAGAGAGACAGAGAGACAGAGAGACAGAGACAGAGACAGAGACAGAGAGAAAAAGAGAGAGACAGAGAGAGAAGAGAGAGAGAGAGAGAGAGGGAAGAGAGAGAGAAAGAGAGAGAGAGAGAGAGAGAGAGAGAGAGAATGAGAGAGAGAGAGAGAGAAATTGAAATTATTTCAGAAGGGGGGAGTGGTAAAGCAACACATAGCTATACCCAAGATGGGTGGAGTGTGATGGCCCACTTATACACCCAGTGACAAACAAACTCCAGGGAAGGGCTGTGTTTTGTGTAATGATTGGTGCATTGCTGAGCAGCAGAGATCATGTCTATCTTTCTGGGAAGTGCTGCAGGGGTCTCCCTGAGTGTGGAGCCCATAGGACTACTGGGTGGGGCAGAGGCAGCCTCTGTCTCTCCTAGGAGAATCAACTGATGGCACAGAGCCAACCTGAGGCTTCCTGCACTGGGGCTTCTCCTTGGGTAGGAGGGAGTGGGTAGAGTTATTCAGAGTAAGCCCTCTGTTCGGCATCACTCCTTCATATGATGTCCCTCCTGTGTGTCTGGGCCAAGGTCTCACAGCTCTCCCAATGCAAGGAGTCAAGTTTTCACAAAGGCTAAGGCACAGATTCCCACCTGCACATGGGCCTCTGAGGAAAGACCCCACTGGGTCTCCTGGCACACTCTTCTGCATTTGTCATAGGTGTTCATGAAAACATCACTTCACCAGAAAGTGTTCCACCAATACCTGCTCCAGGCTGGAACCTCAGCTCTCTCCTGTGGGGACAAATCTCATGGTATTTGTTTATAAATCACTGATGTTTTGCTGGACAAGTATCATGACCCCTTTCAAATATATGTCACAACACCTTGTTCTAACTATTTCTTTGAAGTTTGCTAGCCTATGACCATAAGCCTATAATTATTGTTAAAGATGGAGGCTGTGGTGGTCCCTGGGTCTAGATGGTGAACATTCCCTCCTTTTTCTTGTAACACCGTTCTGAAGCATCAGTCTTGGTTGTAAATGGGTCTTTTTTCCCACCATTCTCCAGCTGGCTCTCAGAACCTTCAGGCCATCATGTTCATCCTGTAAAAGAGGATCCCTCCAGCTGAGAGCTCATTGTTTCACTGCAGAACCCTCTCATCCTTCAGTCCTTCATCCACCCTGATCTGCTCAACCCATCATGTTCCTGGACCTTAAATTAATAGCACATCCAGGCTCGATCCCTTAAACTAGGAGATAAGCCCCCATGCTATGAAGCTGCACCCAGGAAGAAGAGCCTACTACACACTCCCATCTAGCCTCAGTTCCAGCATGCCCAAAACCTGTTCACAGCCTCCATATTTGCTTTCTTTCCAAAGGTCTTATTCTCTCAAGCTCTAGTCCTTGGCATCAACTCCAGGCCACAGCCTGATACGAGGTTCATCACTTGGCCCTGTCCCTTGGACACAGACATCACTCAGCTCTTTGTCAACACCTATTCCTTTGGCTGCATCTGCTTGTGGCTACCATAGTGCCCAAACCAGATTTTTTTTCCATATGACTGATGTCCCCATCATGTCAGATCCCAGACGCTGTACTTTTGCTTCCAACAGCTTCTATCACCCATTCATCACTTCCTGGAACTCCCTTCTCAAGCTTCCATCAGCCCTTCCCTTCCTCACTAATCATTCCAGAAGTGACCTGGAAAACAGATAGCAGGAGATAGATGAGTGCTACAGCAGTGTTCCCACATTAACTGCTTCACACACACCAAACCAATTCACTTTGGTAAGGGAACTGAATTGGGCAAACTCATCATGCCTGGGGGTGGGGTATTCACAGTATAAAATGTCCCCAAACCCTAGGATATGCAACTCAGTAGCAGTTACTGGCATTTACTGAACATGAATCCTATGCCAGAACAATTCAATATGCTTCATACACAACATTTCATTGCATACTTGACACCATCCTATGAGGTTCATTTCCAATGAACCTCATAGAAAATGGAAGCTTACAGCAAATGAGTGGCTTGCTGGCATCACAGAGCCAGACCTCATTTCCCACCCAGCTCTGTCTAAGCCAAGCCATGCACTCTTATGCCTGCCCTATCAAAAGGTCTCATTTGATACTCATAGCATCCTCGTTGAGGATAGATTTATTCTTTCTTTTCTTCAACAAATATTTGTTTAACATCTACTATGTGCAGGTCACTGTGCTAGACATTAGACATTAGGGATGGAACAAGTCAGTCTCCCAACCTCCTATGCTCTCAAGAGTGCTTAGTCCACAGGAACTTACATGTCTAGAGACAAATCATACACAAGTCATCACATAGATTATGTGACCTCATCAGAATTCAGAGTCATGAAGACAATGAAGGAAATAAAATCTGATGGAAAGAGAATAAGTGATGGGGAGAAGAAGGAAGAGACTCTTTGAGATAGGTGGTGAGTGAAGGCCTGTCCAAACAAAGGCTACTTCAGCCAGACATACAAATATTTCTTGGGAAATAAAGTTCAGTCACAGTAACCCCTAAAGCAAAACCCCCAAATCAGGCTTGGCACATTGGGGAAGCAGAAAGGAAGCCAGCAGGTTGATATATGGAGATAAAGGTGAAGGCAGACAAGATGATGGCAGAGAAATAGGCAGGGCCAGATGGTAGAGGTCTGGTAGGACTGATAAGCAGGACACTGATACCAACTGCTTTTTTATTTTAAAAGACCGCCCCCCCTGATAATTTTGTAATGGACAAATGAGTCTAGGCATGAAGATAAGTAATAGGGACCCTGAAAGAACAGTTGCAGAAAATCTGGGATCTGATCTGCAAGGAAAGCCTACAGACCTGTTGTTGGGTTATACATGGAGATGAAGAGAGAAAAATGGAGGAAAACAAAGCGTAATACCCAGATTGAAAAATTGTATGGATGGTTAATGAGATGGGAGGAAATAGAAAAGCAGCAAGTGTGTGGGGGTAGGGGAGGGGTGTTAAAATTGAAAGTCACATCTCGGACATGTTGAGTTTGAAGAGCCTATCCAAGAACGCATGGAGAGAAAGAACAGGTCCACGCAGAATTTTTGCAATTCTGAAATTCACAAAGCTCAGAAAACCAAAGGGTGCTTCATAACTCATTTACCAGTAAATTCTGATATGATATGAAATGAAGTGATTTACAATTTTTTTTTACCCTGCTTAGGATGAATATTCACATGTTTCACTGCAGAAATAATAATGTTTGATTACAGTCGATGCTACTGGAGGTATTACTTGTCTACAATTTAAAATTCTGGTTTCCAGAATATATCAAGTACCAAGTTTTAGGTAAGGAATTGCAAGCATAAAAATAGTTGGAAATATAAGTCTAGAGCTCAAAGGAGAAACCAGGGGCTAGGAGGTAAAGACACAAACTCAAGGACCATCAGCACACAGCGGGTATTTAGAGCTTTGAGACCAGACTTCACCTTGGGGGACACCATAATAGAGAAAAGGAAGAGGATGAGCCCTGGGATGTGCCCACATTTAGAGATCATGCAGAAGAGGTACTGACTTCTACAGAAGTAGACACTAAGGTTCACAGAGGGAAAGTCGTTTGCAGGAAGCTGCATAGCTGGAAAGCAACTACCACTCATGAACAGGCTCCAAGTTCCAGGCCTGGCCCCTGGATTGTGAGATGTTGAGGGGTTGGCACTGGAACACAGACCATGGCACTGAAACCTAGCACAGTTAACTGTCCCCTCTGGGCTGATCCCGCTGTATCTGGGTACATCAGCTCTAAGTTCTAAACTCTGAAATGATCCAGCCACTGCACAACCCTGGGTATCACAGCCCTTTCTGCCCAAGCAGTTATCATTTCCTCCCTCCTTTTGGGCTCATGCATCACATGGATTGTAAATAGTTATTTATGGCTTGTTACTCCCACTGGTTGTGGTATTGAGCTACTTGAGGGCTAACATTGTATCTCAATTATTTTTGCATTTCTTCCCACCAGGCACATAGTAAGAATTCAGCAAATATGTGTTGATGTGTCCTGAAATCCAACAGGTGTTAAAATAAATGTAGGGATTTTCTGGATCACATCAGAAAAGTCTGAGGCATAAACATTAACAAGCACACATAATGCTGACTCCACTGAGCTTTTCCTCTGCAAGTGCTATATATTAATGAGACTAAGATGGCTTCTGTATCTTGGCCCTTATGTTGTTTATGCCTTCACAGTAGGCTGAGACTTATTTGCTCAAAAGCCCACTAGAGCCAAACTCAAATTTTTATACATTCAGTCATTCTTAACATGATACTAGTAAGCAGATTTTTAGCTATTTAGCCACACTCTGCAAAACTGCACTCAACTGCTAGCCACAGGAAAGATAAACCCCAGAGCTGTAAGACCCCAAGCCATTGCAGCCCTTTGGAGCTCTCTGATCTAGCAGACTGGTGAGCGACATCACCTAGATACATAAGTCTCCTCTCCTATCTTCTAAGCAGTGGCCATCACTCCATGGCCTCAGGGTGGTCTCAGACCTGTGAGACAGCCTGAGAAATGCAAACCTGTAAAAGCTGAGCTCAAATCAAGCTTGCAGGTGCTGCTACCACCTCGTGGTCATTTCTTTTTCCTTGATCAGCCCTGAAATCACTCAAATCCCTTACATGAAGACTTCCAAATCTCCCACCCTCCTTCCCTTCGTAGAAGTTGTTAACCAGAAACTCTGCTGAGACCAGAGACTAACCTAGCTCTCCCTTCTGAAGGAAAGTGTATATTCTCCAAGAGCTTCTCATGGCTTCCCAACACCCTAGAAATGATTATACTCACTCTGTAGATGAGCGTTATATGCTTCTGGCCAACACACATGTTTTGAGTACCAACTACATACCAAGCTCTGACCTAAGGCTTTGAGGGGCTCCAGCCCAAATGTTAGACTGACACTTAAACAAATTCTTTGAATGTGTGATGCTTTGATCCTAATAGGTAAAATAGAGAATAGGTTGTCCGAAGAGTTACAGAATAGAAATAAGTATGTGACAGGCAGACATAAGAGGGAAGGGCAGTCCAGTATGTGTCTGGGACAGCCCAGCAGGTTTGGGAAGTTCTGAGTGGTTTGGATTGGTTGGAATAGGACACAGCATGGGAGCCTAGGGAGGTGAAAATGCCATGCACTCAAGTCATGGAAAGCATCACTGGCCAAGCCAGCAACTAGAGTTTCTGAGGTTTTTTGGCAAGGGAAATGATGATTAGATGTCTGGGGAATGCTGTGATTGGTCAGCGCTTCAGGAGTCTCACTCCAGGGCTTCATTTGCATAGTGATATCATGTCACCATTTCTCCAAGGCGTTGGGGCCCCTGCAACTTGCCCAGGCTCTGGAGAAGGACATGTCAGATCTCTGCAGCTCTTGCTTTGCTCACCCCTTAACTACTGCTCAGCACATGGCCAGCTTATGAGGTGGCTAAAAATAGTCCAGCCTTGGACATTCTCACTGCTGTTGAGGGGAGGGGGCGGGCCACAGCAGATGAGCTTGGGGAGCCCCGGGTCCTAGCTGTGCAAGCATGACCCAATTTTCAAGGCAGGTAATTTCCATGAAAGGTGGCTTCCTGATGTTCAGGGACCAATGCTTCACCTATTTCTCCCCAAATCCTCTTACAAAATGGGGATGTTTCAGTAAAGAGAGTTTCTCTCCTCCTATGAATTTATTAAAACGATTGATTGCACACCAGCCACTGTTCTGTCTCCTTAGGTCCTTGGCCTTTAGGCCACTCCTGTCCTCTATCCTGGCTGAATACAAAGCCAGGTCACTCAACCAGTGATGGGTCACTTTTGTGGACTGGCTTTTCCACAGTTAACCCCTACCCCACTTCAGTCTATGTAAGGAGGTGACTGGAGGGAGGGAAGAAGGAAGCAGAGAGCATCGTTGTGGTAACCAAGATAAACAGATGTCATGGAGGGACATTACTGAGCACACAGCTACTGTTCACCTCCCTAGTAAAGCTTTAAGAGAACCCCTCACAGATTACGGACACCTACTGCCAGACTAGAGACTTGGTGAGATAGAAGCTTCAGGTCCCCTCTCGAGTTAGCCCTGAAAAAAGAGAGTCATGGGAACCAGTTCCAAGAGAGCTTGATGAGTGCCCCAGACTTTGGGGGCTGAACGTGGATATAGAAACCAGTGCTGACTTCTCACTTGAACATTTCTGTAGGCATAATACTTATTGAAGGTTGTAATGATGGCAGAATTAAAAAGGAATCTGAAAAGGACACATTTAGAGTACACATTGCTCCAAGTCTCTATGCTCCTTGGGAGGCAGAAGAAAGGACGCTGGCAGCTCCCAGGCCTTATTTTGGGGAATCGTAGGAGTTAGAGGAGGAGAAAGGAAGAGCTGTGGAGAATCTCAGCTGGATGCTTGTCCAGGCAGGTAAAACGCCACCCAGAAAGGAGTTTGGGATTTAGACGTTGGCAAGACTGAAGGGAAGCGTAGCTGTCTTCTCCTTGGGAATCCCTGAGATGGAGAGGACTGAAACATCCCCTAGGAAATCTCACGCACCACGGACACAAAGCCTCCTGCAGCTGTGGAGTCCACAATCAGAAGACGGAACCAGGGTCAGCCTGGGAGAAGCCCCACCAATGAGTGGCCCATCATGGGAGAGGATTCTTGCTCTCTCTTCTGTTGCAACACAGGAGACCCATGGATTGCTCATGTTTCAGCATGGCTGGTAAGTGAGAAACTCCCTGGCCCTTTGTTCTGGGCTATCTTTTCAAGGATGTTTAGATAGAGAATGACCTTGAAAGATAAAGATAGCAATTCCTCAAAGCAGAAGGCAGGCATGCTTACTGGTTCTCTAAGCTCAGGGTTTCTCTCCTATAGGGATAACCATTATATACACAGATATATCTGGTCCTCTTCATGCTGTCCTGTGAGAACTGGGGCTCAGAGAGTAGGCACAAAATGCTGATTCTCTGGCTATTGCCATTGTTGTGAGTAATAAACTATCTTTTAACTCTGACCCAGGAGTCTTATGTCTTCTACTGGCATTTATGAAACTGGCAAACTAACATATTAGTTTGTGATTGGGACAAAGTCTCAGATCCTTCAAAATTCTTGACACTATCCCCCTCCCAATCCCAATGTGTTAATGAGGGGAAGAGCTATCCCAGAATCAGACATCTCTTGTGCAGAGACAGAGGGAGAAGAGAAGTAAATGAACAGAAACCCTCCCACTGCTACCCTAGTCCCTGACACTCAGGCCCGGTGACTGGGAGGACGGAAAGCGGGGGGACCAAAATCAAATACAGACTAAAGTTTTAAACTGCTCTGATTGTAAATCATTGAAATAACCAGAAATCTAAAAGGCTCACTGAAGATGTCATTAAGGGCTAGAAAAGGGGAGTCTGAGAGTGCATGGCTGAAAGCAGTGATGGAAAAGGAACAAATCTTACCATACTAATACCCTGTTGAGGGTCCCAGACCAAATCTTTCACTTCTAAAGAAGCCTTGAAGATCTGCTAGGCCTCAATGAGCCCTCCTCACAGCCATCTTCTAGAAAAGCCTCTAATATTCAACTTCGGCCACTGTTTCTGCCCCTCTTCCTTCGCCACAGAAACCTCTTTGTTTTGTCCTGTTTCTTCATGAAGCCCCCTGTACAATGATGGAGCGCTGTGCCTTTCTTCACAAACTGAGATCCACCTCCCTCCATCCCTCTGGGTCAGGCAGAGGTCCATCACTCAGAGCAAAGCAAGGGGGACCGTCAGGTCAGGGTCCCTCTCGGTGAAGAACAAGCAGCTACCCCACATTATTACGTGCACAGAGATGTCCCCTGCAGTATGCGCTGCTCACATTCACCTCACCTAAGCTGCCCACACCCAACCAGCTTCCCCAACCCCAGAGGGAAAATCAGCAAGAAACTCACTGTTGTTCCTCCATCCTCCCCTCTGGTATACCCTGGTCTCTAGCAAGGCCCCAAATAAAGTCACTCTCCTAAATGTACTCCCATGTTCTTGAATGACAGCAGCTAACACTTGAGGAAATACTACCCCTTACCTAGCATTCTCTTTAAAGGCTTTATACTTACACCTTTATCTGCACAAAAACTCAGAGGGACAGACCATCATTAGCACCATTTCGTAGATTAGGAAACAGAGATACTGACAAGTGAAGTGATTTGACCAAGGCACACAGCTTGGAGGCGCCAGAGTAAATTTAGGTATCTGAGACCCATGCTTCTAACTGCAGTACCACACTGGTTCCCTGGGATAGCTGGAATGCTCAGCTATGGCTGGACCAGTGGATATTTCCCTGCTCTTGATAACTTTTTCTAAGAGACTAATTTTTCCATGAAGTTGATACACAAATCTCTGCAGATACACGCTCTCATTTCTTGCCAGTTAAAGAGGACATCAGAGTCCCCATCACATATCATCTAGATAGACAGCTGCTGTAAACATCCAGGACAAATCTCCAGGCACCTGCCCTCAGCCCACCTCTGTGTTACAGACTCCACTGGTACCCCACTCATATCTCTGCTCTTTCCACTTTAGGGCTTCGTAAGCATCCCAGCTGCTAGTATCTGCATTCCTTTGCCTGGGAGCTTTCCCTGACTGCCAGAGCACAGAGGTGCTGGAGAATTAGTGCCCCAAAGGGCATCCCTCAACCGAAGAAAGGAGTTGTCGTCTACATACCCCAGCTCTCTGATGTTTGCATTCTGCACTGGCTCCCAAAGTTCCCAAGTGGGAACAAGTTTAAGTGCCCACAGTGCTAACTTCCTTGATAACCAAGGTTTCCTTCCCTTCCTGGTCTTACCTCCCCACTTTCTACAGTGTTGCTTGGATTCATTTTTCAAAAAAATGAATCTTAATCTAGGATCTGTTTCTATGGAAACAAAAGTAATCTGCCCCTCCTGCTCCAGCCCAGACAGAAGATAATGGGTGCTGCCTCAGCTACCCTCCTTAAAGCCCCTTCCTCTTGCTCCATGGAGAATTTCCTTTAGCAGCCATACTCCTCTCTCTCCTGCCCTACACTCTCTGTTGGATGCATGTGAAAACTAAAGCACAGAAAGATGACCATGCAAGGTCAGAACCAGGCACTGTGTGTCAACTCCACTGTACCACTATATACCCCTCCCCCTCCCCATCACATGGAAAGAGAGATTATTTCTAGGGATTTTATCTTTATTTTATTATTATTTGGGATTTCTGGGACCCGAATATATTTTTACTTCCTTAGACAAGTACCTCTCCACCAGAATCTTTTAATTCCTGAATAAAATATAAAATATTTCTCCTTCCTTCTCTGCCTGCCTGTTTTATTCTCCCAGGATCAAGATGGTGTATTGAGGCTCTCTAGGTGCCCATCTCTGAGAAAGCACCTTGCCACAAAACACACCTAAGGCTAGAGCGATGTCTGTCCTTCCTTCCTACAATGTCAGCCCATGATTATGCCTATCTGGCATTTATGAGCACAAATCAAGACTTAGGAAGGAATTTTCTTCCCCTTCTATCACCCCAGCACCTTATAAATCTCTCATCTAATTTGTTTTCAAGCTTGAATTTCATTTTATTGTTTTCAGCCCATTTTTATAACCTCTGAGGTTTTGCTGAATTCTTTTCTTTATTCTCGCTGGTGTTTATGCTCCCTCCCAATTTAATATTCTCTTTGAATTTAATTAGCATGCTATCTCCAAATCATAAGAAAGGCTGACAGCAAGAGCTCATGTGAAGGCCCATTGCTCCCACCTCTCCCCACCCCCAACACATGCACACATCAGATACATTACTCTGTATTACCAACTGTCTCACACACATTTGCTCCAGACTGTTCCAGGCAGTGTGAGACTACAAGATACCCACAACCTAAATCATAAGATTTTCTGCATTACATTCCCGCGC
>NW_006442484.1:4914207-4956827 GCF_000325575.1 Pteropus alecto
CAAGCTTTTAACATCAGTGCAATAAAAACAATGGTAGCTATTTCTCAGCTCTTTGTATGTGTGTATATGGAGGTGGAGATAGAGGTGTGATGAAAAAGCAAGTAGCCTGGAGCCTGGTACAGAGTAGATACTCAGCAAAAGTTGACTCTTTTTCTCATTCCTCTGAACCAAAAACAAAAGTGCACTATGGGCTTGGGCATGATTTTTTACATCTTCTATTGCAAATGTGATGGTGAAGATTATTGGAAAGACATGATTTTGTCACATCCCTTCCAAAACTGTAGCCTAGTGAATATCCATTCCTGGGTACCAGGTACAAAGCATACCCTAACCAGGCTCACATACAGGGACATGCAGTTCTCGGAGTAATTTCTCTAATGGAAAGTTTTAATGGGTTCTCCACAAAAAGGGCTTATCTGATTTTGTTCAGTCAAGTATCCCCAGCAGCTGCACAATACCTGGCACATATTGGGTGTGGCATTGACTGCCAGTGAATCAATATATACAACTCCCTTCCTCTTTAATAATAGAACCCTTGAATTTTACCTAGATCCTGCCACCCTTGTAGTTAGCTATAGCCATGTAACCAAGTTCTGGTCAAGATAATAATACAATTTCAGGTTATGTCTTAAAATGAAGAATATGTCCTTCTCTTCCCCTTTCTACCATTCCTACTGGCCAGAATGTGGACTTGGAGGAAAGAGCTGGACCAGTTATCGTGGACTATGCAATGGAAACTGTATGCTGAAGATATTAGAGCAGAAAGAGAGGAGTCTGGATTCTAACATTGTCAGACTGCATACCAGCCCTGAATCATGGACATGAGACCTATAGAATATAAAAAGTAAAATGGTGGACATAAATTCAACCAGTTCAATAATAACTTATATGTACATTAATTAAATAATCTAATCAAAAAGCAGTGTATTAGTCTGCTAGAGCTGCTATAACAAGATACCACAGACTGTATATCTTAAACAGCAGACATTTATTTTCTCACAGTTCTTTCTCACTGATCAAGATGCTGGCAAATTCAGTTTCTGGCGAGGATTCTCTTCCTGGCTTGCAAATGGCTGCCTTCTTGAGGTGTTTTTACATGGCCTCTTCTCTGTGTGGAGACAGAGAGAGAGAGAGAGGGAGGGGGAGAGGGAGAGGGAGACGGAGACGGAGAGGGAGTGACTGATATCTGGTATCTCTTCCTCTTTTTATGCTATTGAATTAGAGCCCCATCCTTATGACCTCATTTAACTTTGATTATCTCCCTAAAGAACCTATCTCCAATAGTCACATTTGGGAATTAGGACTTCGATAAATAATTTAAGGGGAGAGGGGACACAATTCAGTCCATACCAGGCAGAGATTATCATATTATCATATGCTCTCTATAGAAGACACACTTTGGGTTCAAAGACACAAATCAATTAAAGTTAAAAAATAGAAAGAGATACACCAATATCAAATAAATATACCAATATTGATAGATTTTAGAATAAAAATATATTACTAGAGATAAAGAGGAACATTTCATAACAATAAAAGTGTCTATCCATAAGGAAGAAATAACAATTATATGCATATATATATATATATATATATGTACCTAACAACAGAATCCCAAAACACAAGAAGGAAAAACTGACAGAATAGAGAAAAAGACAATTTAACAATAATAGTTGGAGGTTTCAATACTCCACTCTCAATAACACATAGAACATAGGCGTAAGATCGACAAAGAAATAGAATACTTGAAAAACACTATGAGTCATCTAGATCCAACAAACATCTATTGTCAGTGATGAGTTGATCAAGAAGGGAAGGATTCGGTGGTGAGACGCCCAGTTGAAAGAATGCACAAGGGGCTGAGATGAGAATGAAACAGCAGGCACTAACTTTATTATGGGGAGCACGTTTCTGCTACTGCTCTTCTTCTGCTCCCCTTCTTGTGCTCCCCTTCTGATCTCCAGGGGACCACATGGCTCCACATATATCAGAGTACAATAATGGCATTAAGCCACACATGCATAATACAATAAGCTGAATTATGTTTACATATTTTAGATGCAGGCGCCCTACTACACTAACATAACATTCTAGGTCTGGGGTCCTATTCCTAGCCGTGAGCCTGGAACACAGCCAGACCTGGGACCAGCCAGGCCTGGGACCTACACTCCAACCCTACAGGGACGCAGGGCAGGATCTGGCACAGAAGGTGCTACCTTGTGCCCACAATCCACTTGCCATTTGTAGAATGGCTTAGCCCCTTGAAGCATCACCCCCAGGGTTCTCTTTACCCGCTGTCTCTCTGTGTGCTACTCAGCACACCAGGGGCATTGTGACATGGCAACTTGTGCTTATACCTGCATCAATGATAGCCCCCATCATTTCGCTACCTGTTCCATGGTACAAGCCATCTGTGTACCAGGTATCCTCAGGGATGGGAGTCCAACCCTCTACATAGGGACTCAGTATGTCTCCCATCTCAGCAGGCTCCGCCAAGAGCTCTGCTTGGAACTGCACTGGTCTCAGTAGGGGGTGCAGTTGACCTGACAGGGGGCCTCACAGAGAACTGGTACATCTCTCCACTTGGATAGTATAGGGTCTGTTCAATTCCCATAGAGGGAGTCTTTCCTAAGACCGCAGCCACCCCTCCATGGGTTACGTGGACTAAGCGGTTATGGGATTAGTGCCAGTGATGGCCTCGCTGGCCAAAAGGACTGCATATACGGCAGCCAGTTGCTTCTCTATCAGAGAATACCGCACTTCCGTACCTATCAGAGAATACTACGCTTCCGTGTTTTTCCACAATTTGGACCAGAAACCTATTGTTACCTTCCAGGAACTGTGCTTCTGCCACAAGCCCCATCCAAACATCCACCTGCACTGTAAGTAGGAATGGGCAGCCTGGATCTACAGCTTGCTTTGTAGCCTTAAAGTCTTCTTCTATCTCGGGGGTCCAATCCCACTGAGTACTCTGTCGCAGGGGTCACAGGGGTCACATCAGGGAGGCCAAATGAAGGATGAACAGTCTCCAAAATCCCAGCAGTCCCAAATAGGTCTGGAGTTGCTTCACCTTCTCAGGTCGGGAATATGCTTGTATCTTATCAATCACCACCTCTGGCATTACTTTTGTCTTACCCAACCAGAGAACTCCCAAAAATTTAACAGAGAACCCAGGACTCTGGACCTTGTCCTCATTGATTGCCCAGCCCCAGTCGGCGAGAGCTTCTCAAAAGCTGGTCACCACTGCTTCTAGTTCTATAAGAGAATCACAGGTTAGCATTACATCATCAATGTAATGATACAAGTGCACTGCGGGTAGCCGCTTCCACGTGGCTAAATTTTGAGCCACAAGACTATGGCACAGGGTAGGGCTAGAGAAAAAGGCACTTGCCAAGTCCCCCAAATAATGGTATCATCCAAATTCATTTGACAACCGGTCCATGATGTACATAGAGTTGGCATGGCAGCATACAAGGGTGGTGTATCTTTATTCAACTCCTGCGGCCTCAGGTCAGCCAGCTCCCCTGCCAATCAGGTGCCCTGGCTGTATCCCTAATCAGAGATATAATTGGCCAGCTGCACCTCATAGGTTGTGGCTTTCTCGGGAATAAAAGTCAATTGCTGGTCAAGGCACAGCTGATTCCACAGTGTCAGCAGCATTTCATTAGGTTGCTGCTCAATCTTCTCTGCAGCAACCCCTGCCAGGAGGAGATCAAATTGCATTTGCCTGTGGCTCACTCTCACAACCAATCAGACTGGGGGCTGCTCTACTCCCACTTTTCAGAGACGCCTCCCTCCTTGCACTGGCTGGTTTGGGAGTCAGGCAGGCGGTATCATGCGCACTTGGGTGGAACGCTCCCTGCATTTCACTTCCACATCCCCCAACCTTGCCATAGCTGACATCACCTCATGGATTTGCCTATCCATGTAAGGGGACCCCAGTGCCATCATGGGGCCAAAAGTACCAGCTGAGCCAGAAGTCAAAATCAACTCCTTCATATGGGTTGTAAATACCTCTTCATCGGGGCTTGTATACTGGGTGTGAAACATCATCTGTTGCATGCTCATATCCCAAATTATCTGGACCAGATCTAAGTACACGGTCCATCTACTCACTGTCTCTGGCAGCTCCCCCGGATCAGCCCACACTGTCCATGCCACGGAAATGAGCTAGTTAATCAAGGAGTGATTGCCTACACCCTTGCGCCGTACGTGCCACATTCTGGAGGTGCTGCCTGAGGGACAGTATCACTGTTATGGAGGCCAGCTGAGCCATCTTTTCCGGAGATAATTCAGTCCTTTCAGCGCTGTCATCCCACAGCCTCAGAGCCACCCCGAAACCATTTCTCCAGCTCTCTGCCATACCTGTTGCATCAGATCCCGGAGTTCCACGGGAGTATATTGGATCAAAGTGGTTTGCTTTTTAACCTGGGGAACATTGCTAGCTTTCTGCCCTCACCGCCCCACCCCTGGCTATTCCACTTCAACCTGCTGCTATATCACTGGCTGCGCCTGCCATGGTATTGCTGGTGGTCTCCCAGACCAGGATGATGGCAGCTACGCTTCAGGGTCCTAAAGCACACATTCCACTGCCGCCAGCCACTTTTCCAGCACTTCTTCCTGGCATTGTAGCTGCTGCACCCACTTAGCCTGATCCTGAACCTCCAGGCTGGCCTGCTACAACAACACCAGGAACACCTAGGCCACCTGACCCACTGCCTCGCGGTAAGTGGTCAGGACATTCAGTTCCAACATCTAGAGGGCTT
The DNA here is from genome assembly GCF_000325575.1 of Pteropus alecto. Taxonomy (NCBI): domain Eukaryota; kingdom Metazoa; phylum Chordata; class Mammalia; order Chiroptera; family Pteropodidae; genus Pteropus; species Pteropus alecto. The sequence goes on from NW_006442484.1 coordinate 4,918,974, forward strand.
TCCGGATGTCCTCCAGACATGGCATCACTCCATCCCCAATCCTCTCAGGCATCCATGTACCCCGATATACAGCCATGGGACACCACTGGGAGACAGGGAGCCACATGTCCTCCAACTGGGTCTCCTTCACCCAGGAACAATCCAGAGCTCTGGGGGCCATACTCACCTCATCCCGCTAACTACGCCAAGTGTCAGCACCGAGCTGATCGAGAAGGGAAGATTTTGGTGGTGAGACACCCATTTGAAAGAAGGCACAAGGGGTTGACATGAGAATGAAATGGCAGGCACCAACTTTATTGTGGGCAACACGTGTTTGCTGCTCCTCTTCTTCTGCTCCCCTTCTTGTGCTCTCTTTCTGCTCTCTAGGGGACTGCTCCACATATATCAGTATTCAGCCACACATGCATGATACAATAAGCTGAATTATGTTTACATATTTTAGGCTCAGGCACCCTACTAAACTAATGTAACATTCTAAATCCAGGGTCCTATTCCTAGCCATGAGCCTGGATCACAGTCAGACCCGAGACCAGCCAGGCCTGGGACCCCATATATAAAACACTCTACCAACAAAATCAGAGTATTTTACAACTGTAAATAACTGCTTTAAAAAAATCAAATCGATAACCTTATTTACTTAAGACATCAAATATACTCAATCTCAAGCAAGCAAAATAAGGTGAATAATAACAAGTGAAGTGGAAATCAATGAAATAGAGAATAAAAACAAGAAATTTAACAAAACCAAAAATTGATTCTTTAAAAAGACCAAAAAAAATTGGCAAACCTTTATGTAGACTGACAAAGAGAGAAATTTAAATAACTAAAATCAGAAATGAAAATAGTGATATCACTATAGCCTTTATAGAAATAAAAAGAATTATAAGAGAATATTATGAACAATTGTATGCTAACAAATTAGATAATCTAGATGAAACGGATGCCTAGAAACTTGCAAAATACTAAAATTCACTCAAGAAGAAATAAAAGATCTCAATAGACCTTTAACATGGAGAGTTTAAAGCAGTAATCAAAAACCTTCTTAAAATCAAAAAGTTTAGAACCAGATGGTTTCAATGGTGAATTCTACCAAACATTAAAAAAATTAATCCCAATTCTTTCTAAAACTCTTCCAAAACATGGAAGAGGAAAAAACACTTCCTAACTCATCCTTTAAGATTAGTATTATGCTGATACTAAAACGAGACAAAAATAACACAAGAAAAAAAAACTGAAGTGTAATATACCGTATAGATATAGAAGCAAAAATCTCTGAGAAAATACTGGCAAACTGAATCAAGCCACATATTAAAAAGATTATAAATGATAATGAAGTGGGTTTTATCCTAGGGATACAATGTTGGTTTAACATATAAAATCAATCAATGTAACACTTGATATTAATAGAATATAAGACAAAAACCACATAATTATTTCAATAGATATAGAAAATACATTCAATAAGCCCTAACAATCTTTCATCACTAAAAACACTCAACAAATAGGAGTAAAAGGAATTTCCTCAATCCGATAAAGGGCATCTATGAAAAACTCACAGCTAATGTCACTGATAAAGACTAGAGACATTCCCTCTAAAATCGGGAACAATGAACAAGGATGTTTGCTTTCAAGACTTCTATTCAACCCTATACCAGAGGTTCTGCACAGGGAAATTAGGCAAGAAAATTAAATCAAAAACATCCAGATTGAAAAACGAAGAGTAAATAAATATCTCTATTTGCACATCATGATCTCTCATACAAAAAAAGTCCTAATGAATCCACTAAAAGCTATGAGAACTAATGTAAGTTCAGCAAGGTTTCAGGCTATAGCATCAATATACAAAAATCAATTGTATGTCTATACACTAGTAATGAGCAATCCAAAACTGAATTTTTCAAAAATGCCATTTTTTGCAGAAATTCACAAGTCGATTATAATATTTGAATTAGTTAGCTAGGGCTACCATAACAAATGCCACAGACTAGGTGGCTTAAACAATGGAAATTTTATTTTCTCACAGTTCTAGAGGTTGGAAGTCCAATATCAGGGTTTAGGTAGATTTGATTTCTTCTGAGGCCTCTCTCTTTTACTTGTTGCCTTCTCTGTTTTGTAGAATGTGTCCTCACATTGCTTTCCTCTGTATATAAGCTCCCCTGGGGTCTCTCTTCTTATCAAGACACCAGTCACATTATATTAGGGCTTCACCCTTATGAACTCATTTAACTTTAATTACCTCCTTAAAGGCCTGATCTCCAAATATAATCACATTGGAGGGTTAGAGCTTCAACACATGAATTTGGGGGTGGTGCACAATTTAGTTCATAACAATATTCATATAAAAATGCAAAGTATCCAGACTAACCACAACAATCTTCAAAAAAAAAAACAAAACCAAAACGAAGTTGAAGGAATCACACCTTCTGATTTCAAAAGTTACTATAACGCTATAATAATAAGACAGTGTGGTTGTCATATAAAAATAGGTATAGATTAATGCAATAGAATTGAGAGCCCATAAATAAATTCTCGCATTCGTAGTGATTGGATTTTCAACAACAGTGTCAAGACAGTTCAATTAGAAAAGTATAGTCTTTTCAATAAGTGGTGCTAGAAGAACTGAATTTCCGCATGCAAAGGAATAAATCTGGACAACTTCCTTTTATCATACAGAAAAATTGAATCAAAATCCTTCATAAACCTAAGTGTAAAAGTTAAAACTATAAAACTCTTAAGAAGAAAACATAGGTGTAAGTCTTCATAATCTTGGAATACGCAACGGTTTCTTTGATATGGCACAAAAAAAACAAGCAACATAAGAAAAAAATTGATAAATTGAACTACATCGAAATTTAAAGTTTTATACAATAAATGATATCATCAAGAAAGTAAAAAATAACACAAATGGGAGAAAATATTTACAAATCAAATATATCTGACAAAGGATCAGTATTAAGAATATTTAAAGAAGGGGTCAAATATTTGGTGACAGAAGGAAATCTAACTTTGGGTGATGAACACACAATGCATTTTATATATGATATAATGTTGAATTATACACTTGAAACTTATTCGATTTTATTAATCAATGTCACCGCAATAATTTTTTTAAAAAAAAATTAAAACAAAACAAAAAGAATATATAAAGAACTCTTACAACCAAATAATAAAAAAAACAGATAATCCTATTTAAAAATGGACAAAAGATATGAATAGACATTCCTCCAAAGAAGATATACAAATAGTTAATGAACACATAAAGAGATGCTCAACATCATTAGTCATTAGGGAAATGCAAAGCAAAGCCATAGTAAGACGTTGCTTCATACCCATTAGGATGGTTATATTCAAAAAGATAATAGTGAGTATTGATAATGATCTGAGAAATTGGAATCCGCATACATTGCTGGTGGGAATGTAAAATAGTACAATTGCTTTGGAAAGCAGTTCAGCAGTTCTTCAGTTAAACAGAGAGTTATTATATGACCTGGAAATTGCACTCTTAGTCAAGAGGAATGAAAACATACACCACACAGAAATTTTTACACAAATGTTCATAATAGCCAAAAGTGGAAACAATCCAAGCATCTATCAACTGCTGAATGGATAAATAAAATGTGATCTGTTCATACAATGGAATATTATTGGGCAATAAAAAGGAACAATATGTGCTACAACATGCATGAAAGAAGCCAGTCACAAAAAAGCACGTATTGTATAATTCCTTTTATATGACAGGTCTAGAATAAGAAAATTTATGGAGACAGTAAGTAGATTAGTGGTTGTCTAGGGCTGGAGACAGTAGAGGATAAAGAGGATTTCCTCCTGCAGAGCAGTCCTCAAAAGACTGTTACCATGGCCTCCATTGGTTGAATCTAGACTATATGCCAGTTATTTCCCATAACGCTCTTATTTAAATCTCACAAAATCTCTGCCAAGTAAGTATTACTATTGTCTCTTTTTATAAATGGGATATCATTATTTGGGTGAATTAAGGAGCCTGTCCATGTCACAAATCCTATAAGGGGTAGAGCTTGGTTCAGACCCACTTCTAAATCCACATTCTCCAGCATGATGCCTCACCACAGGACAAACCAGTCCTGCCTCTGATCCTTCCATAAACCTTCACCTCCACAGCCTCAGAGCAAATAACAGCATGTTCAGGGTCCAGTGCTTGCCTCAAATTTCAATAGGGCAGCTTTTGGGAATTCTACAATTCCCAAGTATTTAAGATATTCTTGACACCTTAAAAAGACAACAATCAAGGTAGGAGGGTTCTCCTGGCTGCTGAGTTCAAGAGAACTGGGATGTCAATGCCCAGGAAGCTTCTTCACTCTCTCCTGAAGGTAGGTGAGAGATCATCGTTGTACACATTGGAACTCCACAGACACATCAGCAGTGAGGAACTTTGAAGAAGAAACCCATTTGGTTGGATAGAGTGGACTGATATTAAACAGGAAAGCTCCAAGGTGAACAACATTCAGCCACCATCCCGATCACATGTTGGCCCAGATATTTGTCAAGACCTCTGACACAGGAAATCTGCCCATTGCACAAGAAGAGGGCTTAATATCACATGCCCCAACCTCCTTGTGGGGTGGCAGGGAACAAGGCTTTAGTGGGGTGAGAGATATTTGCTGACTGCTTGCTCTGGACTTGGTCCTGTACTAGGCTCTAAGGGTCCAGGAGTAAAGAAAAAGTGATCTTGTCCCCAATGAGTTTCCAGTCTAGAGGGGTAGACTTACAATGAGAGTTCATAGGGGCAAGTCTCATGACAGAGGTAAGAGCACAGAGGATGAGAGCCCAGGGAACAGCACTTCCCTTAGCAGGTGTGGGGTTGAGGGAGAGCACAGGAGGGCTTCCTGGAGGAGGTGGGACTGGAACATAAATCAAGACTATGAACCCACAAGATTAACCAGATGGGGGTAAAGTGAGGGAGGAGAGGTAAGCCCATTTCAGAGAGAGGGACCAGAAGGAACAAGGGCACAGAAGTTATCACAGGAAGGGCTGAGCTGAGAAGTACATTTGGCTTAGTGTTGGCAGAGTATTCGGCATCCAGCATGAGCATCAAAGATGAGGCTGGAAAGGTGGTCAAGAGCTGGGCCACCAAGTGAGGACTTCACTCTGTGTTCAAGACCAGCATTGAGGCCAAACAGTGGCAAAATCAGGCTTGCATTTTAGAAAGAGGATGAGATAATAGGGTGAAGTCAGGCCAGGAGAATAGTGCTGCAGGTAAATGAGAGGCACAAAATCCTCAGCTGGACAAAGGGGACTGAGAGGAAAGAAGAATGGACTGGAGGGTGATTCAGAGGTAATCGAAGTCTGGTGGCCTTAGGGGAGAAGCACAGGGAATGAGGAGCGAGGAATGAGTTCACATCTCCACCTAGGGTCCTGGCACCAGATTCTGAGCCAGTTGGTAAATAACAATCATTCCAAGTGGGCACTCTGATGCAGCCGAAGCCAGTTCTCCTCCTGCCCAACCAGGTGGAGCTGCTCATGGGCCAGATAAACTAGGCTGAGGTCCCAGGCAGGAGCCTCAGTACTAGCTGGCCTCCCTCCAGCACAGAGCATAGCAAACAGGGACTGGCCACACCTTCCATGGTAGGCTTTTCTCCACTATTACTGACATGTTCACTGATATATTCATTTACTATGCTTAACGAGAAACCTTCAAGTTCTTCAACCATCAAGATGTCACTTGATCATCTTAAACACATAGGATTTGTTAGCAAGACCCTGGAGCCCATTCAATGCAATAACCCCTTTTGAGGTGCCTGAGATCTGAGGAAGCTACAAAGAGCCCCAGGAGGAGTGAGCCCTCAGTTTCTCTTCTTCTGGCCTGGGGATGGATAGCATGCCTGGCAGTCCTTTCCCCCCAGAATTTGATGCCAGAAGCAAGCCATCTCTCTGCTGAGAGCATCCAGGTTGGGCCCGTGCTATGGAAATGCATAATTAGTACCCTGTGGCATTCAGATGGTGCTCTATCTACATGGGGGGAAGAGTGAGATATGGGCATCAGACTCCCATTGCCCTAAAGTGGAAAGGAACCTTCCATGATTCCAGTGAATGCAGACCTGCTCCCTGGTGAAACCTCAAGACCCAGGGCTATAGGTCTCCTGGTGAGAAGGAGGTCAGGGATGCAGAATAAGGCACACGCCAATGTTCACTTCAGTCTCCAGACAACAAAACAGCCTAAGAACTTCAGGTTCTTAGGACATGAGCCCACAGTTTCTATTAGATGACATTGGGCTGTCCAAGTTGGGCACTATCCTCCAATAGGCAAGACTGCTCTAGAACAGGTGTCCTGGGGCAGTTCTTTCCAAGCTATACCAGCTACATACTCTCCCTGGCTTTGTCTTTCATGCCTTCACACACAGAGATCTGCACACTTGGGGTTTGATTCCATTAAGATTTAAGATGGGGTGGGAATGGGGCGGGTAATGGAGTTAGGGAAGACAAGGATGAGATGGGGACAGGGATGAAGCTGGGAGGAATGTGAAGGTGAGAATGAGACAGAGAAGGAAGATCTGCCCACTAGAATCATTTGCCAGAACTAAAGCTGGAACTATAGCGAGGCAAGCAAATCACTCGCTTCAGGTACGAAATTTAGGAGCCCAAAAAGCTCAATAATCAAGGTAAGTAATATTTTAATGCAATATTTTTAAAAATCTAAATTAATGCCCAAAAAAAGTCCATGATGAACAGATATCAACGTTTTAAACAAAAATAAAATCCATATTCCTAATTTTCCCTTTTACCTCGAGCTCTAATGTGGCCATCTAACATGGCTAGGCAGGGCGCCGCTATTGAGTGGCTCAGAGCCAAAGGGAAGAAACTGAGTGGAGCTTGGGCCCCTGGGATGTCATGTGTTCTCTGTGAAAACAGTCTAAAAGGAACAAAGGTAGGTGGAAATGGCAATGTTCTCATGGAGAACTCAGGTAGTCTCAGAGGGAGGAGGTCAGAGTGTTCCCAGAAGCTCACATGCCAAGCTTATGCTCACAGGAAGGAACCTTTTTTGGGACATGGTACAACATCCCACCTGGATCAGTGAGTGTAATACTCATAACAACTCCAGGCCTTAGATGATTTCAATGTCCCCGTTTCTTAGGTGAGAAAACCAAGACCCTAAGAGTGAAGTAACATTCCCAGGGCCACACGGCTGTCAAGGAGAAATAGGGGCAGGACTAAATACAGACTCCTGCTTTCAGCCTCTACCACCACACTTTCCCTCATGTATGACCATAGTCATGCCCTCCATGGAGCTACTCCACGGTCAGCCTCCACACCTGTGCACTGCCTGATACTATCTGTGCCTGGGACACTGACTGCTGCATTCCTTGTCGTCTGTCTCCCAGATTTGGACTTGATGGATGATCAGCATTTATTAGGATAAAAGTAGCCACAGAAAGGTTCTGAAAAGCAAATGTGGTCCCACTTGACCACACAGCCAATGTTGGGGTGAGAACTACTGTGTCTGAATACCCACAGGGGCACTGAGAATGAAAACCCCCAAAAACTCTCAAGCTGGACATAGCTGTACTCAGTGCTAGAGGGTTCCTGGCCTATCACTGGTATCCAATAAATATTTGTTGAACCTTCAGTTTCCCAACCTCAACACTGCTGACAATCTTGGCTAGATAATTCTTTGTTGCAGAGGCTGTCTTGTGCACTGTAGGATGTTGACCAGCACCTTTAACCTCTAATACTCTTTTAGGTATTAAATGTTAGTAACACCTCCCAGTTGTGACAACCAAAACTATCTACAGACATTGCCGAACAGTCCCTAGAGAGCAAAATCACCAAGCTGGGCACTACTGTCCTAATGAATCTGAGGATGCGAGAAAGAACAGAGAATGAACTGAACAGCTATTGGCTATCTTAGAGGAGAAGTGGGCCCAGTGTGACGTTGAGCAGAGCCAGGTGAGAGTCAGCTAGTAGGCAGAAGGCCCTGGAACATCTTTATTAGGAGGATGAGATGAAAACATAGTGACTGCTTTTCACTACTCATCAAATGGACTATCATAACAAATTTGCAAAGTGTGTCACTTCCAGTAGCAACAAATGACCTATCTGGAATCCAGCCCAGGGCTGTGAGCTCTGCCACTGTTCCAAGCTGCTGCTTGACTTACACTCAGGCCAAAACCAATTCACTACTTCTTAAAAAAACAATTTCCTCTCAGAGTGATGGGTAGCCTGCCATTCACCAGCCACAGACCAACTCTATATCTCACCTTTCACACAGCTGCACCACTCCAGGAATTTATGGTAAATTAATCAACAATGGAGAGCAAGTTGTGGAAGGGCATGGGGTGGGGAGAACATATATCCAAATCAAAGAGACAAGGCTAATCAGACATGCCCTGCACACAACAAAGACTCAATGACTGCTTCTGTACACCACCATCTAGGGGAGCACTCTCAGAAAGCTAAAGGAAGTGGGGAGAGGGCCACCTGGAGTTACTCTGCTGCCTCCTAACCACCTTCAGGGAGCACTCATAACCTAAAAATAAAAGACCAAAGTGAGAGGCAACAAGCATTTATTTTAGATCAAAAAAAAAAAAAGAATAGCTATTCAGGAAGCACTGACTCAGGCAGAAGCTCAAATAGTATTCGTATTAGTATACAAAGGTAAGAGGTATTTATGAGAAGGGGAAGGAGAACAATTACATCAATAAAAGGAAGGCATTCCTATTGGTGTAGATACGCTAGCACAGTGACGTTAATTCTAAAGAATGTTTTTAATGTTCAGTTCGGTGGTCATCCATCTGTTAGTCATAATATCTGCTTTCTTGTTATTTTTACTAAAACTTCTTTGGGGTACATTGTTACTTTAGCCCCAGTCCAAGGGTTATTTTGCCGACTTTAACATTCCAAAGACTTGAGACCTAAACGCAATGCCATTTCTCTAGGATGGCAGCTCCGGCTCCATTTTAAAGTGGCTCCATTAATGTTATATTTTTACAGCATGCAGGGCTTTGTAGCTTGGACGGCGTTGGACTATGCATCAGCCATGAGTTATTTATTCCTCATAATAACTCTGCAAGGGAAGCTTTATTATTCCAACTTTACAGGAGGAAACTGAGGCTTAAAAGTTGACATTACTTGTTTACAGTTACACAACTACAAAAAAGTATAGACAGGTTGCAAACTCAAGTCTGTCTAAGGCCAGAGCTTGATCTTTTTGCCAGGCTGCCTTTAGAGTGTCATCATTTATCAACCCCTTCCCATCCACCACAGAAATGCTTTTGGAGAAACAAAACAGAAGCGCACTTTCCTCTCGGGCTGTTCCTCATAATTAAAAAGGAGCAATTTTAATGGCCAAGTTGAGTGATTTTGACAGAGACGGTATAGCCCACAGAGCCTAAATTATTTACCATGGGGAAATTTACAGCAAAAGTTCATCTACTAATATGATTGCTGGGCAAAATGAAGCATTTACTTGAGGACTGTGATCCTAAACTTAAAATAAGACACATCAACATAGTCGTACTGTTTTCTTTATCTGTAATGTGGCAATAATCAGGCCTGTAACTAGATCACAGTCTGGTTGTTGATTGAATTTAAAAAGATCATATATGTAGAGTGTCTAGCACAATGTGAGTACTTACTCATCATGAAAACCCCAGCCACCTACCATCATTTCCTCCTCCTGGGTCTAAAATGCACAGGTGATGTGAAGTGCAGAGATCACAGTGGGATTCTAAACTGACAGGGCCGCTTCCTGAACCACAGCTCCCAAACAAGCTTCTCCTCTATAAACTGGGCTTTTTGAACCCACACCCCCCAAGAGAAATTTTCTGTGGCCCCTTGAGTAACTGTTTGGCTTTCCTATTACACCAACCCCAACCCAAAACTGTTTTGACCAAATGCTCCTAATCAGTGCTGGGAGGCCAGGCTGTGATCCTGTACCCAGGGGATCCAGAGCAAAGGTTCAGGATCATTTGGGAGGAGATCCCTCCACCGCACTCCTACCCAGCCCCACTACAGACCTTCTTTTGCCAATGCAACTTCCTAATACAAACACAAGAAAGAGTTCAGGGGGATTGTTAGTATAAATGTAATTTCTCATGAATGAGAGTTGTCATTGCCTCCTTAAGACATTTTAAAAATTTTAATCTAATGACAAAAAAAGAGTCATTATTTTCTTAAATTTAAATAATTTATTAAACTCCTCACGGTTCCTTGGATTCAATCCTGTATCTATGATCTTTCTGGGTCCATTACAATCATGGAATTCAACTTTATGTTTTCTAATTTATAAAAATCTCATTAAAATGTAAATAAAATGCAATTTTGAACTTTCTAATGAAGTCTCCCATCTTGGCTCCCCAGCACTTTAAAATTAATGGCTTTTCTCCCCCACCTTCATTGGTGAGAACACTTTAGTTCTATGCCAACCGAAGGGAAAAAGATGTCATTATTGTGACCAGCCAACGCCTCTCAGTCATTCAGCTGGAACATCATCCAGGAGGGACACTGAGGAGAGAAGTACACCTGTCCGCAGACCCTGACAGTTAAGGTTGGCTGGCTCCCCATGGAGATTTTTGTTGTTGTTCGTTGTTGTTGTTCTTGTTTTAATAAAAGGGAAAGCACTGTCTCAATTAAGGAAAAGTGTAAAACCAATTTTGAATTGGTACCAGCACAGAGGTGGAGTATAAGGGGCCACATCCCCAAGACTACCTCCACACCCATCCCTGCTTGTGCTCCCCACACACACCACGCACCTTACCTACACCCACTGAGCATCTACTCAGTATGGCCTTTGGACATACGACAACTCTGGGATATAGGTATGGTTGTTTCCATTTCTCAGATTAGAACTACACCCACGCATCTACTCAGTATGGCCTTTGGACATACGACAACTCTGGGATATAGGTATGGTTGTTTCCATTTCTCAGATTAGAAAGTTGAGGACTGAAAAAGCATTTAGCAACCTGTCCACACTTACTCAGGTACACAGGTAGCAAAGGATAGAGCATGGTTGGTTATGCCATAACAAGGTCAACTGTGATAATGATGAGCAGCAACGACATATCAAGCATTTGTTCCTGCCATACGACAACTCTGGGATATAGGTATGGTTGTTTCCATTTCTCAGATTAGAAAGTTGAGGACTGAAAAAGCATTTAGCAACCTGTCCACACTTACTCAGGTACACAGGTAGCAAAGGATAGAGCATGGTTGGTTATGCCATAACAAGGTCAACTGTGATAATGATGAGCAGCAACGACATATCAAGCATTTGTTCCTGCTCAGATTCAATGCTAAGTGTTGTCCATGCGCAGTCTCATTCAGTCTTCACAGCTACTTGAATAGTGGAAAAGATTATCAGCCTCATTTTACAAATAAGGTGGAGAGATGAAGTAGCTCCCCAAGGCCACAGAGCAGGACAGTGGCTGACCTGTCTGATCCAAGGACTGTGGACTCCTTGCCCCACAGCCCATACTATATCCCATGGCCACCTCACACCTGCCCCCTGGAGATAACTCCAAGACAAATGTGTAAAATGAACTCTCTACTCTTGAAATATATGAAATGATTCTTTTTTTTCAAATTGACATTTTATTTAATCCAGGCACCTCAGAGCATATCCAAACTTCTAGCCAAGGAAAAGAAGTTGATAGCATGTCCAAGACTTATGGAATGTTCAGCCCTTCCAAACTGTACTTTCCAGCCCACTCTCTATATCCTGGATCTTGCCCCAGTTCCCAGATGTTGAGGGAGGAAAGAAGGTCCTTCTAACTGGTCCCAGTAGCTCAAGGCTTCAGTGGTCATCCATCAGTAACTGTGTTATCTTTCCCACTTTGAATTAGGTGAGGCTACATGACTTGCCCTGAACAATAAAAAAATGAGATAAAATAATGTGTGTCAATTCTAGAGGGAAGTGTTAAGAGGAACTGCACATTTACTACATGTCTTTCTATCTGTCTCAGTGATGAAGGAAGTCATGTTGAGATGGGGTCTCCATTAGTCTGGGTCCAAGTGGGTCCCTGAATGGAGACCCCTGCCAACCTTCATTGTAAGGAGCACTAAATCTTTGTTGTATAAATAAAGCCACTCAGAAATGGGAGTTGACGCAGCATAACCTAGCCACACATATAACACATATATCTACAATCCCACACACATAAAACACATATTCGTACAAGCCCCACACATTCTTACAACTCCACTCTAGGATCTGTTTCTCCACTCACAATACCAAATGTGTTGGTTTTCCATACCAACCAATTCTCCAGTTATCTGTAGATACCAATTGGGTGTCTTACAATTTAATTCCATTCTGACACTAACTACCTGGATTTATTTAGCACAGATCCTACGGGTTAAGGGCTCAGTCCCACAAGACTACCCCCTCTTCAGGTGCCAGCCACAAGTAGTGGATTACCCACACTTCTGTCCGACTTGACTACAAATCAGGAATTCCCACTTCCCCTCCTCAAGTTCAATAATTTGCTATAACAGCTCACGGAACTCAGGGAAACAATTTACTGATGAATAGCCAGATGAAGATGTACTTAGATTGAGGTCCAGCGGAGTCCTAAGTGTAGGAGCTTCATTCCCCATGGAATTTGGGACGTGCCATTCTCTCAGCTTGTGGATGAATTCACCAAACAAGCAGCCCTCCAAACCCCAATGTTTAGGGTTTTTATGGAAGTTCCTTTACATAGGCATGATTGATTAGATCATTGGCCATTGGTGATAACTCAACCTCCAGTACCTCTCCCTTCTCTGAAAGTCAGGGTAAGAGGTTGAAAGTCTCAACCCTCTAATCATATGGTTGGTTCCTCTGGTCATCAGTCCCCATACTCCAAGAGTCACTTCATTAGCCTAAACTCAGGTCTGGTTGCAAAGGGCTTATTATGAACAACAAAAGCTCCAATCACCCCTATCACTCAGGAAAAACTCAATCTCCGGTACCTCTCCCTTCTCTGAAAGTCGGGGTAAGAGGTTGAAAGTCTCAACCCTCTAATCATATGGTTGGTTCCTCTGGTCATCAGTCCCCATACTCCAAGAGTCACTTCATTAGCCTAAACTCAGGTCTGGTTGCAAAGGGCTTATTATGAACAACAAAAGCTCCAATCACCCCTATCACTCAGGAAATTACAAGCATTTTAGGAGTGCCTGTGCCAGGAATGGGCGAAAGACCATATATACATTTCTTATATCACGATTTCACGCTGACACCCACTCACACACATGACTACTTCCCTTCCCCACCCCTGGGTAGGAATGTTTGTTAAGCATCAGCAAATTCCTGGTTCTGTGCTAGGCTGCAGGGAACAAAGACGAATAAGTTATGTTTCACGCACTGATAAAACAGTGAGGAGACAAATATGTAATTATATAAATGTACTTAAACTCCTTCCTTGGGGCAGAAACCACCAGGGGAACTTTTGCTTTAGTGTTTTCAGAATCTTTTTTTTATTAAGGTTGTATAAAACTACCTCATCTGTATACCAATAGTGATAGATATGATTCCACAGTTCTACCACCCATTCACTCACTCATCTCTCTCTGTTCTTTTTCTTCTCCTATCCTATCAACATTTTAAAGGCATTCTGTGTGCTAGGCACCTTAAATATACAGATCCTACCCCTTAGGGAGCTCTATGTCCAGAGGTGAAGCCATGCAGCATGATGGGTCTCCACCAGATTAAAAGTGGGGTTGGGACAGTTCTAGTATAGGGACAGCAAAATGAAAGAAGTCCTAGTATAGGAACAGCAAAATAAAAGAAGATACATTTGGGAAATAGAGGTCTAGCTCATCCACATGTTAGGTGTGCTGGCCAGACATGAAGTGTACAGCAGGGAGTGTGACTCACTGGGAGACAGGCAGGTGAGCAGGGCCTGGCAGTGGACATATAATGTAATTGTATGTAATTCACTGGAGTTGTGCATCTAGGGCTTTCAAAGGACTTTCCCTTGATGAATCAGGGAGCTAGTCAGGGCCTTGAACTGGACAGTTATGTAATCAGGTGTGCAGTAGAAAGGACAACAGGCCACTGCCCAGAGAGTGGCTGAGAGCCAAGGCAGATGAGAGGTAGGGTGTGTCATGGTACCAGCCATGGCAGGGGTGGGGACCAGTGCAGTGGGTCAGGAGGCAGACAAGACATAGAGCTAAGACATAGCAGAGTTGTCTCCTCACTGCTGTTTTGTACTTCCACTCTGACCTTCCTCAATTCTTGGAACGAGACAGATAATTTTTCTAATCTCATTTTGTGTCTGAGCAACCTGGGCCTAAACTGGTCTCAGGGAACATCCCAGAGGGCAGAAGAGTGGAAGGAGCCCTCAACCCCATAGTGGTTTCCCACCTTCCTGCCCATCAAGCTGCTTCATGAGCATGGTGATAACATTACTCCTCTATGCAGTTATAAAGGAAGGAACTGAGCACCCAGAAGCACAAGAAGGGAGGTTAACGAGAAAGCCCATTTCATTACCTGCTGCATCTAAGCACACCATACCACCCTAGCTCAGACCCTCTGCACCCAGCCCACCACTCAGTGCATGTACAGCTCATACACAACGTGGAAGCTCCAAGAGAAAGGTAGGTGCCTGAGTTTCCATTTCATGTTCTCGGTGTGCATCATAGGGTAAATGCAAATCAGAGCCACAATGAGATACCATCTCATACCCATTAGGATAGTAAGATGGTTACTATTAAACAAACACACTTATACGCATACACAAAATAAGTGTTGGTGAGATTGTGGAGGATTGGAGCCCTTGTGCACTGTTGGAAAATGTAAAATGGTGCAGCTGCTATGGAAGACAGATGGACGTTCCTCAAAAAATTAAAATTAGAATTATCATAATATCTAGCAATTTCACTTCTGGGTATATATCCAAAAAAATGAAAGCGGAGTCTTGAAGAGATATCCGTACACCTGTGTTCATAGCAACATCATCACAATAGCCAAAGGGAAACAACCTAAGTGTCCACTGACAGATTGAAGGATAAACAAAATATGGTACATGTATACAATGGAATATTATTCAGCCATAAAAACAAAGGATTCTGATACATGGAACAACATGGGCGAATTTTAAGGACACTACGTTAAGTGAAATAAGTCAATCACAAAAAGACAAATGCTGGATGATTCCACCTATATGAAGTACCTAGAATAGTCACATTCATAGATACAGGAAGTGGAATGGTGGCTGACAGAAGCTAGGGGAGGGGGAATGGGTGTTATCATTTAATAGGAACAGAATTTCAGTTTGGGATGATGAAAAAATTCTGGAGATTGTTAGTGGTGATGGTTGCATAACAATGTGAATGTTCTAAATGCCACCAAACTGTACACTTAAAAATGGTTAAGATGGTAAATTTTATGTTGTGTATTTTACTACAATTTTTTAAATCTAATTTCTTTTCTAAAAATCCAGATCTGCCACTTCCTAGCTGTGTGAATTTTTGGAAGTTAATTTAATTTCTCTGAGCCTCCAATTACTCGATTTAATGCAGGAGCACTCTCCTTTAAGAATTCCTAATGACAATATGCATAAACTGCCCCACACATTGCATGGCACAGAGGAGGTACTTATGATTAGTACAATGAACTGCCTGCTCCACGCCCCTGATGTGTGCAGAGTACTGAAGAGTACACAGCAGGAAGGAGGGACCTTGCCCCCTCCTCAAGGACACTGTCTAGAATACAGGTCAGTTGCCCCAGAGGGAGCTTGGGTCTGCCAGAAACATCTTCCTGTGGACAGAAAGAGGAATGCCTATGGCAAACACCCCACCTGGATACCTCCTGCCTCCGTTTACCCTGTGTGCCATACAAACAGTGTCATGCTCTGTGTGTTATATAACATGGAAACACTTGGGAAATAGAGGTCTAGCTCATCAGAAATTGCTTGCACTGATAAAACAGTAATAACTGGCTGTTCCTGGGAACCCACCATGTGCTAGAATTGTTTCCTATAAAATATGTCATCAGTTCCTAGTAGAAATCTCCTAGATATGTGTTGCCATAAACAAGGAAACTGAGGTCCCAAGATGTTAAGTGATGTGCCCGAGGTCACACGCCAGCATTGGCAGAGATGGGTTACGAGCCAGGTAGGTGTGTCTGAGCACAAAGCCTCTATTCTTTCCCACGTGCCCCAAGATTCCATACTTGGCTGTCGCTGGAGTGGATGGTGTCCTCCTTGTTCAGCTGTTCACAGAATCCACCCAATTCAGCTTTGCCCCCTTCTAGTTACCATAACAAGTGACCCTGGAAGACTAGATCACTTGGCACTTTTTAACATCCTGTGACAGTAGGTGGAGAGAGAGGGAGGCAGACCAAGCAAACTGCGTGATATTTTTTTTCTTTATTTTTTCTTTTGTGTGTGTGTGTATGTGTGTGGTCAGCTCAGCATCTAAACACAGAAAGCCCCCACTTGAGCCCTGAAAGACTGAATTACTCCCTCTCCTGCTCAGGTCCTGGCCTCCTGGACCCAAGGATATCTCTTGGTGCTCACCTGTGCTGGGCATCTATCAACAGTTCAGACGAATGCCAGTATGGCCTGTGCACCAAAGGTCATCTGGGGAAATGTGAGGGCAGGCATACAGAGTGGAAACACAGGTCACCACAGAGAGGCCCTGATTAATGAACAGGGACACTTAGGATGATAGAACGGTGTCTTAAATCTGAGAAACACAACTCCTCAACAAGGTAGGTTCACCTGAGTCACACCAAACCCTCCAAAGAGGAGGACACGCAGAGCTTCTCAGTTCTCAGGAAAGACTCTTCTCAACACAGGAAGTTGAGAGCCTGAAAACCTTCGGTTAGATGGAAGGCAAGCCTGGGGAGCCCCACATCTTAGCAGGCTTCTATCTTCTGGTCTCCTGTAGAATGGGACACATCCAGGAAGCCTGCCCTAGCCTGCAAGCCAAAGTCCAAAATGCATCACCTCCTTGAGTTCATTCCCCTGGGTTGTCTCCAAACTCCTCCACTGGCTTTGAAAACTTTCCCCCGGCATGACACCACACTCACTGGAAACCTGGGACTCTACTCTCTGTGCTGCCCTAGCCCTGCCATGAAATCAAGGGGTGGAGTATGGGGCTCTCATTTTACTTGTAAGTAAATTGAGGACCACGGTATGAAAGGGATTTGGCCCAAATTTATCGGTATCCCAAATCCCAACATCATCAGCAATCTGCTGACCTCAGCCTTTCAGAGATAGAGAACAAAGGGATCACAGTGCCAGACTAGCCCTAGAGGAAGGAAAGCCTCCACCCTGCAGGAGAAAATCACATTGCAGAGCTCTCTTCACTCATACTGACCTGGCTCCCCCACCAAACCACCCACCCACTCACCTACCCATCTATTCATTCTTCCATTCATTCATCCATCACCCACCTATCCATCCATCAACTCAATAAATGTTCTTTCCCATCTACGCTGTGCCAGGCCCTGTGCTGGGCACTGGAGGCCCAGAGAGAAAACAAGGTCAACAGGTGGTACAGGGACTATGTTGGAGGCAAATAAATATAGCACAGGATGACAATGGCTGGCCGCACAGCAGAGCCACTCAGGAAGCTGACTTCTGGCTGCCTGTGGTTGGAATTCTGCTCTGTGCATGTGGCCTTGCCTAGAATTGCCTTCTACATGCATGTCTGGACTTTCCAACAAGACCCTTGGAGAAGGAATGTGGCTTTCACAGGTTTGTGCCCCCACCTGTTGGGGAAACTGAAGCCTAGAGTTGGCTATGTGGACCAGAAGATTCCTGTCCAGAGGGTAGTGTCCGGCACATTCATCAGGCCCTAGATCGCATCTGATTCCCTGTGTCATTCCTCTTGATAGCACAGGTGAGTGTGAGCAAGGGATACAAATGAAATCTGCTCTTGATTCATTGTTTCTTTTGCTGATTTGACATCTATTCCCCTCGGGCAGCTTCATGTAGTTGCTTTTCAAATCACTTTAAATCTTGCCATGTTATTATAAGGCCTGGTATTCTCCCATTTGATTTGATTTTGAGATCTCATTAGGACAAAGATATAGGGCCAGATTTCCCCTGGAATCACCTCCCCACCCAGCTTAGAGGCCTGGGGGCTGGATATTGAGCCCAGACTAGGATGCATCAAAATAAAGAGGAGGGAAGCACCATTAGCCCCATCTCCACACAGCATATATGACCATGCTTTGAGCCCTGCTTATGATTCTCATTCACTCCCCTATACCCAGGGAAACTCAGCTTCAGAGGGCCTGGCTGATGGCTGGAGGCCATGATACCCTCACAGAATCCATAGAACTGAGGCTCTGTGGCCCCAAGAAACATCATATTATATTATCTTCAGTCCTGCAGACACCACATACAAAGGTGTATGCAGTAATCATGGACAAGGAAAAGAAGGTGAGTGCTTAAAAGCGTTAATACCACTGCCTGCGTGGTCCCTTCTAGGAGGACAGTTGAGACTGACCAGTGTGAGTCTGACAAAGAGACACTGTGGGCTAAGCATGTCACAGGATCGTAGGTGTCGTCAACCATTAACTTCTCTCATGCTCACAACACACTCTTCAGTGATGTGAAAACCAAGGCTCAGAGACACAGCCTCATGCCCAGGCACCTAAAGTGGCCATATCACCTCTTTCCTCACATACTTCATCCATGATGGTTAATTTTATCTGTCAACTTGGCTGGGCCACTGGTGCCCAGATATTTGGTCATACATTGTTTTGAGTGTTTCTATGAGGGTGTTTCTGAATGATATTAGCACAGAAATCTGTAAATAGAGTAAAGCAGATTGTTCTTTCTAATGTGGGTGGGACTCATCCAATTAGTTGAAAACCTGAATAAAACAAAAGGCTGACTCTCCCCTGAGTAAAAGAGAATTCTTCCTTGCTGAAGATCTTCAAACTGCAAAACTGGCTCTCTGTGGTTCTCCAGCAACTTCGGCCTTTGGGCTAAAAATGGGACATCAGATCTTCCAATTTTGGACACACCAGCCTTCATAACCATGAGAGCCTCAGCTGACTGACAACCCAAGCTGCCTTGCCCTAGCCCAGCTGCAAGTGAGTGGGCTCCATCAAAGGGCCTGTGCCCAAGCATGCCCTGCATAGCCAAGCTCCACAAGGCTGGTCCTGTCACAAGTCACTGATCCACCCAGGCCACAATCCACTATTTTGGGCCTGCCAGGCCCATAACTCAGAGCCCCTCCTACCCCCTCCCAACTTTTCTACCCAGGGATTGCGACCTGGCAGACTATGCAGTCTGCCCCACAGCTTCCCATGTACCTCTACTTGGCTGGGCTTCAATTCAGCTCATCTGACCTTTCCTGGACAATAGGGTACAGAAGTCTCCTGCTCCTGATGGCCCCTTTTATAGCAGGGACTAGGCTCTGCCCATGTCTCTCCCCTGAGTTCCATTTTTGGGGATGCTCCCATCAGCAGCAAAAGATAGTGCCTGAGCTTCAATACATGACCCCTGCCAGCTTCCCCTTTCTCACCTCCTCCACTTTTCTTCTTACCCTCAAGATCCCTCCAGTATTCAGTTGATCTCAGCAGACAGGGCCCTGATCTTATCATTCTTCCTTCTCCAGACCTTCTTCTTCACTCCACATCCCTATCTTCCCTCTCTCTTTCCTGCCTAAGTCCTCCATGCTAAGAAGCATGGTTCATCTCCCCATAGGGGAAATGCACAAGGCTGTGGCCATGGTTGGTATGCACTAAACCTGTACTTTTTTCTGATTCCCAATATTTGATCCTTGATTTCTACTTTAAGTTTCTTGTCATCTCAAGATCCATAGGAGGTGCTCCCTCAGGCCCAAACGCCCTATAGCCATGCACTATGCTCCAGGCATGTATGCCCACACTGGCGTGATATGTCTGGCCCTCCTTCAGTTCCTGTCTCACAGGAGAAGTCAGACTGCTGAGACTGACTCCAAAGCACGTGTTCTTCCCAAGCAGCTCACAATCCAACTGAATGTTACTCTTAGGGTCTATCGCATGTGCACAGGGTATGGGGAACCCAGCCTCACTCTGCATAACAACACTCTGAAGGAGAGACCAGGCCTATATTAGACTGATAAGGGCCCATGAGTGGGAGACTGTGTGTGAGTATACATATGTGTATATATGTGTGGTATGTGTATGCGTGCATCTGTTTATGAATGATATGTGCTTGTGTGTACATAGGGGTTGATGTTTGTACATAAACACATGTGCTAATGGTGTGTGTGCAGTGCTGGTGGTGGTGTGTTTGGTGGTATGTGAAGTGTGTGGTGTGTGTACACATGTGCCTTGCATGTGTGACGTGTGTGTGCCTGCACACACATGAACATGATGGTGGTGGTGGCAGTGGCGGTGGCAGTAGTGTGTGTCCTGCGTGTGTCTGCATGATTTCTGGACTATGTAGGAAAGGCTGCCTTAGATGAGGACATAATTTCTTCTCATCACTGCTTCCTGGAACCCACAGAATTGAAACTGGGAAGGTAGGGTTAAGTGCAGAAGGGAGGCATCTGCAGACACGCCAATGGAAGGCAATAGAAGAGCTTTTCTTCTTGGCCTCACCAGTTCTTGTCTGTGTTGCTTCGAACAAATTACTTAGCCTCTTTGAATATGTTGATAAGCACATGGACTCACAGGGTCACACTGAGGGTTAAATACAGCGCCGAGTGTGAAGAATCTGGGCAGTACCCAACCCTAGGTGGGCTCAGGGAGCCCAGCCCTGAGCCCATAGCCCATTAAGAAAGGGGGAGTCAGATAAACACCCAGCCATCATCCCACCCAGAAAGAGAGAACAAGAAAATGTGGTATGAGTGTGAGAGAGTCCTGCCAGGCTTGGCTCAGTGCTGGGAAACTGTAAATGTAGCTTTATTATGTAAAGTGCATAAGTGATTTTCAGTATAATTAAGATGGATGGCTCTAATAATCCTGCAGGGCCCAATTCTGAGCCACATTACCAGACATTTACAGGGAGTTTTTTGCACTTGGCTTCAGTGAACACCAGGGCCCATTAGAGGAATGCGTGAAAGACTCAGTCCTCAAGCCAACTGCCCTGGACAAGCCAGCAGAGGGGGCTTAGGCAAAGCCCCAAGGGAATCTCTGCACAGCCTCCATGACCCTAGAAAATCATCCCATCTCCTTACTTCTGCAGAACAAAGCCATTTTTTATTCTTCTTCTCAGACTCCCTGTTTCATCACTCACATAAAACTTTTTTGTATGGAATTGTTTTCCTACTGCTATGGTGAGAGAGCAGAGCCTACAAAAGAAGAAACCAAGGTTTCAAGTATCCTGTCCAAGATCATCAATGACAGAATCAAAGTCAGATGAAGGGATCCAAACGTCTTCAGGTTGTATCTTCCTCATTGCAAAAGTCTCTTCTATAGCACCCACCGGACTCCCATACAGCAAGGAGTGATGGTGCCAAGCAGTTCGCTGAGCCCCATTTCACTGAAATTATGTTAATAATTCTAGTAGCTATTATAATTATTAATTATTTATTATATTATTATTAATTTGCTGTGCTTACTGTATGCTAGACTCTTTAACATTTTAAATAATTCCCACTATAACTCTATGAGAGACTATTATTATTATTATTATTATTATTATTAATTATTATTATTTTCCCTAGAGGGTTAATGACTGGGGCCATGTGGCTGGTAAGGGACTGTGCTGAGTCTCTGCCTGAATCTCTCTGACCCTGGAGTCTGCAGAGAGCACAGAAGTTAAGTCTACACAGAAGAGTCTGCACAGAAAGTTGTTTCTTGTAAAAAAATGAGGGATCCAAAATCTACCTATCATAGAATCTTGTTTCCTCAAGCCTGGAGAGCTCCTCTCTCCTCCCCGAAAGCAGCCCTTCCCACCCTATCCACTTTGGAGGTCTCATACCCCACCCTACGCCTAGGCCACTTCCACCAGAAGGCAGATTCATGACTCTTCCACCCTACCTGTGAAGGTCTTGGTTCCTCACTGGGCCTCACTCTCCTCACAGCTTCATCAACAAGAGGGCCAGCCAGGATCTAGGCAGAATGCCACCTTGCACCCCATGCGCCCCCATACCGCTGGGCTTTCCCTCCTCTCTCAGCAGTGGGTGTGCAGGTTGCACTGGCCTCAAGGTCAGAGACCAGAGTCAGTGCCTTGCTCTGTCCCTTACTCACTGGGAAGCTTTGGACAAGTCACTCTAATCTCCTTAAACCTCAGTTTCTCCATCTTTAAAATGGTGACCAGGAAGACCAAGGGCCATGATGTCTTCGAAGTTTGATCCTTGTCCATTGCCAACCTTCCTCCTCATGCCTGAGACTGTGAGGGGCTGAGGCAAGGCAGCATGTGTGGCAGATAGAGTCTCACTCTGAGGAGTTGGCTCTTTGTCCCTACAAAGCACACCTGAGGATGGAGACTAGACAAAATGCCAGAGGAGAGAGAAAACAGGGAGGAAGGAAAATTTAAGCTGCACATGTTCTGTCCCTTGGAGCCTGATTGGATTGATGGGGCGGGCCTCTTTGCTGCAGCAGGAGCCTTCCAGCATGGCTGCCCTGGCTCTAAAAGGGGCATGCATGTTTGAGCCTCAAGCTCCCAGGACTCCACATAACCCCCAGGGAGGGCCTTGGAGGGGCCAGGCTCCCATGACACTCCACACACTCTCCCTCTGGGCTATGATTCCCAGTGTCGTGGAGAAACTACAGGCTTCCTCTTGGTCCTGGCTTCTGCCTCCCCAGGCCTGAAGGGCACACCAAGCCCAAGACCATTGACTTTAACCCACAGCATTTGAACCAGAAACTGCGAGAGATAGCCAGCAGTCCTCACTGGACACTGAGTGCCTCCTAGGGCTTCCTAACCTAGAATCTCTCTAACTAGAGTTGCCTGCTCAGCTCAACATTCTTGGACAAATGGGTTATTTTAAAGGGCTGTGTGGGGCCATGCTCAGAGCAGGGTTCATGATGGGGCTCACCTCATGGTTCTTCAAGGTGTGACCATGGCAGATCCCTCACCCTCTCTGACCTCTGCTTTCTGCGCATATAAAATGAGGATAGGTCCACCCATGCAGTGGAGCTCCATTTACAGAGCATACACCCAGACTTCCCTTCTTTTCCTGTCTCATCATCCCTCTGACTAGGCTACAGAGCTCTGTGGGAGAGACAACAGGAACAAGACAGTGACTAACGTCATTGACTGCTCCCAAATGTTTCTTCTTTGGGTTTCCTAAGGTCATGACAATTTTCTAGGCTGGAACTTTGTGTAAGTTTAAAACCCTTTTAAAATCTTATAAATGATTTTTGATAATAAAGATTAACCTGGAAAAAGAAAATTATTCACCCAGAACATGGATCTTAGAGTCAGATCTGGGTTTTTATCTGCTATTTCATCACTTTACAGGAGTGACTTACAGCCAGTGAACATCACACAAAGGGTGCTCACACTTGCTTCGCAGGCCGATATGGTGATTGATCATCCTTACTGGTCAGTAAGCATTGCCGCCTCTCCTCTTTGGGGTTGGGGTTGGCAGGGGCGGGGGCAAGGGCGTGTTTCCTCAGCAGAAGTACTCTTTCTAGACACTTTATAAGGTGATATCTTTGTAAGGTGACCACATCTTTGTAAGGTGATTTCATCATTGATGGGAGAAGGCATATGTCTAGATCTGCCCAAGACTCACAAATGGAAGCAATGTCTGCGGCATGCTAGCTACAGCCTTTAGGTGTCCACGTAATACCTCCCACGCTCTTTCCTCCCTTTGGCACTATGGCCCACAAAGTCTAAGAGAGGGGCTACTCTGTCTGCCCAGATCTCTAAGTGGCTCTGATGAGCAGACTCACAACCAACTCATATGGATAAGTATATAATAAATATTTATCATATAATAAATAAGTATATAATAAATACAAATAAATACGAAAGGTGGAGGTGTGTGGCCAGGGCCCGACCTTGCCTACCGGGACTGATAAAATTACTGTAAAGATGAAATGTGATCACTTCTGCTACAGCAGGCATTGAGGAGCAGCAGCCATGGCTCTGTGCTACCCCATGGCCATGGGCCTCAGCAGGATCACAAAGTGACCAAGAACATGAGCAAGCCAAAGCACAGCAGCTGCCGTGGGCTTCTCACCGAGCATGCCATGTTCTTGCGGGACGTAATGCGAGAGGTGTGCGGCTTTGCCCGCTATGAGCAGCACACCATGAAGCCACGCAAGATCTCTCAGGACAAGTGGGCTCTGAAGTTCATCAGGAAAAGAGTGGGGACACACATCCATGCCAAGAGTAAGAGAGAGGAGCTGAGCAACATCCTTGCAGCCATGAGGACGGCAGCAGCCAAGAAGAACTGAGCCCTAACCCTTGGTGTATAATAATGCCTTTTGGGGGGAGGGGGGAGATAAAATGCAATTATGTGCATAAAGCACCTGGTTCACAGCAGATTCTGAAATAATCACTGTATCCCCTTCATTCACAAAATTCAGGAGATAAGAACCTTTTTTCCACAGCAAAGATGTCAAATATCCTGACCAGAAAGGACACACATGGGTGCATATGAGATGTAAGTGGTGAGGGGAGCATATTTTTTTCCCCAAAAAGCAGCGTAGCTAGGAAGGTGGTGAAGACATACAGGATCCAGGTGGGAAGAGAGCATGCAACATATCACTGTCCCCTCCATGGAGACATCCAGGGCTCTTGGGGATTTTGCACCAGAAAACAAACCCCAAGGCTATGGGATACCTGGGTAGGATGAAGAGCGGAAGAGAGGGTTGGCCAGGAAGCATGAGAGTGAGGAGCAGGACGTGGAAGATGTCTGGTAGCACAGCCCAGCACCCAGCAAAGGAAGCAAACTCTTGGCAAACCCCTTGCATGCCCTCCAAACTCTTGGCAAACCCCTGGCAAGCCAATGATGCTGACCTAACCACAAACACCTGGCCCTACTCAGGAGCCACTCGAGGCTAGAGCCTATGCCTAAGGTCCACATCTACCACTGTCCACTCTTCACTATCCCAGCAAAGGAAAAAGCTCTGAGGGAATGATCACCCACATCTTCCCAGGCCTGGTGGAAGCCTCTTCATCCCATTATCTCTATAGAGCTTCTAGCATGGCCCTTGGCAAGCTCGGGCATGTAGTGAATGATGTTTCGTAGACATGTGGGAAAAGCCACACACTGCATGTGACACAGGAGCAGCCAGAAGCTTGGCCTCTGTCATAATGCCTGTTCTTGGTTACCAGAGAAGTCTCCACCAGTGCCCCACCCACAGCATCTCCACTATTTAGAGCCTTCAGTGCTAAATAGATCGCCATTTGCTCTGGCCTCAAAGGAATCAATTTATAGATCCTGCTGGCATGTGTGCTTAAATGACTGTTTCCTAGATGTAAATGCCAGTAGCAGTCAACTATTGATCTGTGCTGGCTAGCCCTTAGGTAAGAAGCACACCCAGCTCCAAGCACGCACACATGTACGTGTATGTGTATGCATGTTCCCAGGGTGCTGACACATGGCTGCGCTACTTCCAATAGAAGGAAGCCCAAAAGCACTACTGTCTGATACCTCGTATTTTCTGATGATGCTAAGAGAGTCCTTTGAGGAGCCATCCCCTACTACCCTGACAAACTGGTCTCTAGCAGGAGGATTCCCATTGATTGTGCATGTCTGAAGGTACCTGTGATTTGAGCACCATGCTGAGTAGACTGTATGTACTTCATAATGTTTAGTAAGTGTTATTTAGCAACCGGATTCAGTGTATCCAGCTTCTTCCAAACATAAGGGAAAGGAATTAAGAGCAACTGAGTGCCTACATTATACTAAGCACTTGACACACATTTTCACAAAACCCCCAGGAGATGGCACTCTAATTATTCTTGTTTTATAGAAGAGGAACCCCAAGCTCAGACATGAAAAACTGACCTGAGATCACACAGCAAAGAAACATCAGAGCAAGACTCAAAACCAGATTTGGCTCAGCAAAGACTGCACACACATTTATTCCTCCGCCTCCACACTTCCACAAGGAGGAGGTATCAGAGTGAATGCAGTTTGCCTAATTGCCCCATATCCACTACTTCTTGGATAGTGGTGGTGGATGGCAGTGGCCACAGCATCCATTCACCTGGGGGCCTAAGACTCTGGCCCTCTGTGTAGCTATTGGCGTTTGAGTAATCAGAATCCATTCAGAGGCCCAAAATTTTTCCATGCTCAAGTCCCCAGGAATGGGGGCTCACAGGGAGAAGCACTGTCACCAGTTGTTTTCCTGCCCTGACTGAGCCCTCTATTCCCACTTTGCAAAGCCCCTAATTACATGCACCACTGGGCCATAGGGCTGAGTCCTTCCCCCGTTGATGAACAAGTGTGCATGTGGTGATGTCTGTATAGACCTGTGTTCCCTGTACCTCTTGTCACATAAAAGTTCACAGGCCTTAACTGGGAGCACTCAAGAGGCCAGGGCCAGTCATCTGGAGGCTTTTCACTCAAATGCTGGTGTCTCGGCTGATACAACTCAAGGGTGGACTCTGCTGGGACTTCCCACCAGAGTGCCCACATGTGGCCTCTTCACATAGCATTGGATCTCCCAGCATGGAGGCTGGGTTCCAAGAGGAGCATTTCAAAAGCAACAGTGAGCTTCCCAACATAACCAGAAAAGCTGTGTGGCCATTTTTAAAACTAACCCTGGAGGTTACAAAGAGTCACCATTCATGATCAGCAAATCACTACTGCCTGCCCAGATCAAAGGGAGGGTCATTAGATTTACCTCTCACGGGGGAGTGGCCAATTCCCATTGCCTAAGAGTGTGTGGGTGGGAGATAAGGACTTGACTTCTTTAGAAAAATTCCCTGGAAAAGGAGTGTGATTAATAAGGTTCAGGGACTGAAGCTACTGTCACTCCTATGACAATGCTCCTAATGGCTGCACTACACTGACCCACCCAGGGAGCACTACACAAAACCCTTCCTGCCTAGTCAGAGGAACAATCACAGCCAGGCCAGGACTTTCCAGATCCTCTACAGTGTCACCAGTCCTGAGAAGTGTGTGTTGGAAGCCTGCAGCTTTATTCTTCCCAGACAAGGAGAATACATTCTGGCAGAGAAATATTTCAGAAAGTCTGGGCAGAGAACCCCCTTTGCCTTTCAAATGTATCCAACATTCCTGGCAGTGGCACATGCTCCTAACTTCATGTGTACACTGTGACAGCCTCTATGACCAGTTCATCAAAGGAATAGTCCTCAGCACAGCCATGGCCTTCCGGCACCCAAGGATCCTGGTCTACCTTAAGCAAATACCAACATCTGAGGGCCATCCCATGCAAAAGTGGAAGCATCCCATGCCTGGGTGTCCTTTTTCTTTTCTTCTGCTTCTCCAGGGAAAACAAATACCTATTTAGGAACTGGAGCCTTGTCTCATCAAGACCAATTTGACCAGTATAAATACAATCATTTTCTCTACCCGCCACATTTATTGTAGATTTCAGACCTGTCTTCAAGACTCCTCAGAAGGCCCCATCCTTTTGTGCAAGGAACCTTAGAGAAAGAACTTACAGCAAGGAACAAAGAGGAGATGAGCAAGCTTGCTTTGAGGGCAATTGCACATCTCCACCAGAAGAGAGCAAATGGTATCAGATCACCCCTGAGCCTCGGAACACAGACATTCTGCTTTGGACCTGTGGCTGAATGAGAAGAGTCATTTCTCCTTCTTCACAGGGCAGTGATTGGGGTCTAGAGTCTCATAAGGGCAATCAGGAGAGCCCTAGGCTCTCAGCAGGGAGCCAGAACCCCCTACATCCAAAATAGAAAAGAAGAAGCTAAGAATGTGATGTGTGGGGAGTGGCAGTGCAGAGCTCAATTCCACAGAGAGAAACAGACACCCCAGGTCAACTGCATAAGCTGCGCCCACAGTTAAATGGGGGATAAAGCCTGAGGGCCGCGCAAACTAGTGATGGCAGGAGAGGCAAGAGAGCCAAGCCAAGACCACACAAAAAGCAGATGAGCTTTTCGTGACTGGGTTTTAATGACATTTTAAATCAACAACAGAAAATGTATCCCAAATCAGCATGCAACTAATTACCTAATGAAAAATATAAATGAAGAAGAAAATGGCGTAGATGATAGAGGCTCTGTTCATCCTTCTGGTGACCAAATCAAAGTTGTGATGGAAACGAGCAGCAGCAAGGAAAAATCATCTGGGATCTAGATGAACAAGCCATGCAACTAGGGGAAAGTCCAAGAAAACGCCCTGGAATGGAAGAAGGTAGGATGGAGAGAGGACAGGGGACTGCCCGGTCTCGAGTGACTGAGTGAGACGGAGGCTGCAGCAGTGGCAGTGGCAGCAGCAGAATCCTCTTAAAGGGGCCATGTCCATGAGCAGATTGTCACAATAATGGACCTGCTCGCTCTGAGCACCAGTGCCAATTCGGCTGAGTGCAGGGGACACCAGGGACTTACAAGGAGACATCGTCAGAGTGAGGACAGATGCAAGACTTGCCCTGTACAGAAGTGTCAGCAGTATCCATTGTCCCCTGTTGAGCCCTCCCCACTCCCAATGCACAGACACAGCGCCGCCCTAGCAGAGAAGTCATCAAACTGGATAACAGAGGTAACTCTGCCCAGAGGATTCCTTGAAACTCTGCCTCCCCCAACTCACAGCTCCACCCAAGTCACATCCTGGTATAGCCTCAGCAAGTCAGGTGCTCCTTGGTGAGCAGCGCCTAGACTCACATTGGAGGCAGCTGGCCTCGGTTTCTGGTGTGGCCTTTTGAGGCAACTATAAGCACAGCATCTGTGGATTGCTTGGGGAATCTTAAAAGATGGGTCCACACTAATAAGACGAGGAAACTTAGGAGCTTTGCTTAGTACATAGAAACAGACACAGAAGGGCAGCCAAAACAGGAAGACAAAGAATCGGAAACTATATGAGAGAACAGAACAGAGATCCAGATATAATGGAGTCAAGTAACCTAACAGATGCAGAGTTCAAAACACTGGTTATAAAGATGTTCAATTCACTTTTGGGACGTGTAGATAAATTCAGTGAGAACTTCAACAAAGAGATTTAAAAAAACATAAACATGGAAATGGAAATTATAAAAGAGAACCAGTCTGAAAAAATATATTATCTGAGATGAGAAGTATATTAAATGGAATAAACAAAGTGAATAAAGAAGAGGGTCAAATGCCCTATCTAGAGGACAGAAAAGCCAATCAGGACACTCAAACAGGATGGCAAGAAAAAAGATGCCAAGACTATAAAAATAATTTAAGGAAGATATGGGACACTATTAAGGCTCTAAACATTTATCTGATCGGCATAAGTGAAGAAAAGCAAGATGTTGAACAGTTGTTTGAAGAAATTATGATGGAAAACTTCTCTAACCTGATGAAGGAAATGGACATAAAATCCCAGGAAGCTCAGAGAATTCCAAAAATCTGGAATCCAAAGAGGCCCGCACCAAGACACATCATAATTAAAATGCCAAAGGTTAAATACAAAGAAAAAAATATTAAAAGCAGCAAGAGAAAAACAAATAATTTCATATAAGAGAACACTCATACAACTGGCAGCTGATTTCTCAAAAGAAACTATGCAGGACAGAAGGGCTTGGTAAAAAATAATCAACAGGATGAAGACCCAGGATATACAACCAAGAATAATATATCCAGCAAAGCTATCATTTAGAGTTGAAGGACAGATAAAGAGCTGCCCAGACAAAAATAAGCTAAAGGAATTTTTCACACCAAGCCAGTGTTACAGGAAATGTTAGAGGGACTTCTTTAAGAAGAAAAAACATGTATCAAAAACAGGAACAAAGACTGGTAACAACTACATTCCTATCAATAAGTACTTTAAATGGACAAGAATTAAGTTCTCCAACCAAAAGATAGAATGGCTGAAAGGATAAGAAAACAAGACCTCTACGTATGAAAAGAAAGGGAATGGAAAAAGATATTGCCGTGATGAACCTAGAAGGTATTTAAGTCAGACAGAGAATGATAAATACTATATATTTCACTTATATTTGGAATTTAAGGAGTAAAAAGAACAAACAATTCAAAAACAGACTCACAAATATAATGGACAATTTGGTGTCGGACAGAGGGGAAAGGGATTTGGTGGGCTGGGAGAATGGGGTGAAAGGTTAAAGAAGTACAAATTAGTAGCTGATGGATGGTCATGGAGATGGGGAGCACGGCATAGGGAATGCAGTTAGCATTAATACATTGGCTAGGTGAGGGTCAGGGGAGGGAGGATGCAATGGGGGGATCATTTTATGAATTATATAGATGTCTAACCAATGTACTGCACACTTGAAACTAGATTTAAAAAATTAGAAACTAAATTTAAAAAAAGAAAAAGAAAAACATAAATATGACCATCACAGAAATCAGAGGATGTGGGATAGAGAAACCCAAATAGGCTTTATAGGTGTAGGAGATGAGCTCAGTGACCATAAAATTGAAAAAAAAAGAAAAAACTAACTATACACAGAATATAATACATAGAGTGGTGAGCACTGGTCTGGAAAGCACAGATCTGAACTTGAATCCTCACTGGGTCCACTCAGGGTCTCAGCTCACTCCTCCTGGCAGCAATGCATGGGCTGCACTGAGTCCTATTAAGGCCATGCTCATTTCTAGCCCTACATAATTCTCTAGGAGCAGCAAGGAGATGGCCAGGAGCTCCTTGTTTGCAGACCCTCTGGCCATGTCCCCCAATTGTGGAGAGAATGTTTCTGCCCAGCAACAGGGGTGAACAGGAGAGTGTCCAACCTTCTGGGCACCAAAGACCGGTGCTCCTATGAGAATCTAATGCCTGATGATCTGAGATAGAGCTGAGGCAGTAATGCTAACTCTGGGGAGTGGCTTCAAATTCAGAGGAAGCATCACTCGCTAGCCAGCAGCTCACCTCCTACTGTGTGACCCTGTTTTCAACAGGCCACGGACCAGTACCCATCTATGGCCCAAGGGTTGAAGACTCCTGTTATAGATGCTTGACCTTGCCTCCTTTAATACCAAAGGACCACGGCTTCAGCCTTTCCCAGATGAAGCCTTTCACTTTAAATTCCTCCCAATTCCAGTCAAAATTTTTTGATGGTCATTAAAATTACATAAGTGATTTCATGAAATTTTAATGTCCTCTACCAACAAATTCTGCAGGAGAAATTCCCGCAGGCATCCCCATTGATCATTCTAAGTAGATACAACAAAGCATTTCAAGACACGAGTTTTAATCAGAAAGAAAATGAAATGAATATTTCATTTATGATGGGTCATCTGGTGAGAAATTTTTTTCTAATTTTTTCATTTAAAAATCAAACAACTAAATCTAACCTCTTGTAAAGGCATTGACCAAGAAGATAGCAACTTTTTGGGTTTATCAAATACTCTTTCCACCAAGGTTTCTTGTAACAACAAGACAGAATTTACAGGTCAATAACCTCTAAGACAGTTTTGCCAACTCAGTGAGTGAATTTGGTCCCACACTTTGTGAAGATGGATGTCCTTGTAATGTTTTACTTGTCCCTAGATCTCGCACTGATGCTGTCCTAATATCCTCACAACTCAGTACCTGTGAATAAAGGCTTGTGTCCACAACTTGAGAAACTCTCAGAAGATTCCAACAGATGCCAGAAGCAGTACAGAGCCTGGATCCAGGTGAATTCAAGCCAAAATGTTAATAAGTAATAATGACTTTACGTGTTGTCGTTGTATAATAAAGAATCTAGCTGGCCTTCATCACTGGTTCCTGGGAGGTAATTTCAAAATCTTTGGAATTTCCAAGTGCTAGAAGTATCTTTGCTACGGATGGTGGACTTATTGCTGGCTTTATGCAAAGACAACGACTCAGGATAGATGCTGGCCCAGCCAGAAAGACCAACCAGGTGATTAGAGGGTTGGGACTTTGAACAAAATATTATCAGCTCAATCTACAGTGAAGGTGAGGAGATGGCGATTGAATTCAATTACATAGCCAATGATTTAGTCAATCATGCCTACCTAAAGAAACCCAATAAAAATTCTGGAGGCTTGGATGAGCTTCCTGGTTGGTGATACACATCAATTCACCAAGAGGGTAATGCATCCTGAAGGCCCAGAAGTTTCATGTTTGGGACCCTCCCAGACATTTCCCTATGTGTCTCTTCATTTGGCT
The DNA here is from genome assembly GCF_000325575.1 of Pteropus alecto. NCBI lineage: Eukaryota > Metazoa > Chordata > Mammalia > Chiroptera > Pteropodidae > Pteropus > Pteropus alecto. Next base: position 4,951,020 of record NW_006442484.1, read on the forward strand.
GCTCAAAACTGACAGGATAGTGAGAACCCACATGTTTGTAGCCAGTTGATCAGAAGGGAAAGTGGCCTGGGACCCCAGAGCATATGGTTGGTGTCTGAAGTAAGAGCGATCTTGCAAAGGACTTGACCCTTAACTTGTAGTGTATGCACTAATTATGTCAGCATTGCGTCGCAGCTATGCCTCCAACTAACTTATTCTCATTCTCATGGTATTGGGGCTATGAAGAGGCACAATTTCCTAACCCAAATGGTGACTAATTATGTGGGGATGTCGGGGATGATACCATAAAAAGTCCAAAGGGTAGATAATTGAGATTTAGGGGTGGGGTAGGAAGAATTCTGAGATGCCCTCCAAGATTCTTGTTCCCTGGTATCCATACTCAGTATAATCCTTTTCCCTTGAGCTTGAAGCTGCCCTGTGAGTATGAGGGATGCCATACCTGTGATTAGGTTTTGGTATATAACATCACAATTTCAGCCTTGTGAGACACTGAGCAGTGAACCCAGCCAAGCCAAACCCAAAACTCTAACCTATGGACACCATTAGATGATAGATGGGTGTTGTTTCAGGCTACTAAGTTTGTAGTAGCTTGTTATGCAGCAATAGAAAACTAATATGCAGGAAAATTGGTACTAGTTGAAGAAATAGGAGGACACAAAGACAAACTTTGCCAACGTTAAAGGCAATCCAGTTGCAAATTTTTTCTTGCCAAAGGCAGAAGGGAAGATTTAAGAGCAAGTAATTAGAATGAGGGAGAAAAGAGCAATCAGATTCTAAGATGAGAACCTAAAGGAATACCTGGGCTGGAGAGCAGATGTTTAGCCTCAAAAGAAGAAGCTTAATATTTATCTTCAAACACCGAATGAGGTATCCTGTGTCAGAGGTATTAGATATGCCCCAATGACTGGAAGCACAACAGGTAGATGTGATCTCGACATAGGGATGAAAGTTCTAATACCTCAGGATGCCAAGAAAATGGAAAAGCGTGAGTTTATCATTGTGACTCCTAATTCATGTCAAGTACACAATATACTATTGAATTAAATCAGAAAAGAGAGAAGAAATCGGGACAAGCAAGTGGAAACTAGAAAATGAATAGGTGAAGAGCTGTCAACCACAGGCAGTGAGCTGGAGTAAAAGCTTCCCACCCATAAGTCTCTGTGATTCTACATTCAAATGTCACTTCAAAGAGTTGATAACACTTTAGCCACTTGATGCTAAGGATATGGGTTGAATTAAAATAGTATTGGGTCACAGACAAAGTGACACCTGAATTCTGCCCTCCTCTCAAGTTTCCCAAAGGAAAAGCATAAACTGAGCAAAATGAAGATTCTAACGTATTCTAAGGCTTTGGCCCCAAACCTCGGGGTAAAATTCTATCAAGTATAACTTCATCTTATAGAATACTCTCTTTTCTTAAGCAGGGGTTATCTCATAGCCTCATGCCAAAGCGCTCTAAAGACCTCACCCTCAAAACAAAAGGCCAGAGGAACCCAGGTCCCAGAGGGAATTGACACAGACCACCACTCCAGACCTTTCCACACCCAGGGCAAGCCAGTTTGGACTGTTTGTCCTTCTGGGGTGTCTGTTGACTGTCGCCATAGAAGTTATCTTCACCCTTCTGCATAATTCTAGTTTTCATTTCCCGACCTTCACGTTATCACCTTTCTTGTTTGATTTGCTCATTTAGTTGGATCACATTCTTTAACAGCTTTCTAAGAAAAGGCAATAGAGGTCAACTTTAAAACTTGCCTGGCTAAAATAGCTTTAGTCTTTCCTTCTCCTTAACTGACATTTTACTGAGTAGAGGATTCTAAGATGGAAATATTTTTCTCAGAATGTGAAAGCATTGCTCCATTGTCTACTACTTTCCTGTATTGCTCTTGAGAAGCCTGAAGACATTCTAATTACTGGTCCATTGTACATGGTCTGTTTCTCCTCTGTGCTTAGGTGTGATATTTCTTATTCCTAGCATTGGATCTCTTCTCAGTGGGTCCTTTCAATCTGGAAATTCATGCCTTTCTATTCTAAAATCTTTTTTTTATATTGTTTCTGTCAGCACCCTGTTCTCTCTTCCCTCACACACGCTGGGTAGGGCAACCTCAGAGGTGGCGGGTAAAACAGTAAGCAGCAGGCTTGCATGCCTTGCATACTGAACCCTGCTCGGGGCATCATGGGAGGGAGCACCAGCCTCAGTTTCAGGGAATCAGGGCCTTCCTTTCCAAAGCATTGGCTGAGTAAAAAAAAAAACAAAAAAAAAACAAAAATAAAACAACAACAACCAAAAAAAAAAAAACGGGCTAATTCCCTAACTGCAAAACTATCCAAAGCCAGTAGGAAAGCAACAACTCTGCAGTGCTCAAAATCACCCTCTCATCTCAGAGCCTATCTGACTAGAGCAACCTGAATTTACCAATATATTTTTTTCTGGCAACATTGATACTTGTCCTCCACATCCTGCTCCCTGTAAGGTAGAATTTCTCCCACCCAAATTCTGTTATAAATGATTCCCTCTCCTCTATTTTCTCTGTTATTTCTTTCTGAAACTTGTATCAGCTGGACATTAGACTTCATGGACTGTCTAATTTTATCATTTTTCTCCTTTCTCACTGTGGTTTTGTTTTTTTTTAATATTCTGTCTAGGAGATCTCTGAAACTTTGTCTATGAATATTTCTATGAATTTTTTAAATTCCTGATATCATATTATTAATCTCCAATAACTCTTTTCTTATTCTCTGGCTTTTTCTTTTACATAGCAGCCTCTTTTTTTCTAGGAAAATCAATGCTTCATCTATTTAATTGTAGTGGTGTTCTACATGGTCTTCTGTTTCCCACAATGTTATCTTTGTACCTTAATTTTTCCTGTGGTTTTTACTTGCTTTTGTTTTTAATTTTTTATTTTGTTTTTGTCTCTTATTCACATTAAAAATATCCCTCAATGTCCTGGTGGCTTTTGACTGTTTATAATCCACTCAGAAGTTAGTTGGAAACATGACATGGAAGGGCAAAGCTTAGCAACTGAAGAGTAACAAGGATCCCACTGGCTTTTTCTTTACCGAAGAGTGAGGAGAGTGCTTTTCTTCATTGCTCATTGCACATATGAACTGCTGCCCCAAAGATGACTTTTTTCTCTGTGCTTCCATGAATTGGCTGAAACTCTGTACTCTCTATCTCCACTGTGGTGAGAGTAGCTGTCTAAGCCCCTCTGGCATGGTCAGGCACAAGACAGCTGCCAGTTTATATGCACCATGAAAAAGATGCATGTTCCATAAGCTTCCCCAGGACTGACCACTTCTGTGTGGAAAAGTGATTCAGGTTCTTTATACACCTAACACTTTCTCCTTACCTCTCAAACTTCAGACTGTTGAACTACTCCATACATGGTAAATGCCATCAGAAGAGCTGAGCACCAGCCACAAAGCAGCACAACCATATTTCTGTTCCTCATGAGAACCCCACCACCACCACCACCAATGAGCATATTCAGAGAAGGATTTTGTCTGATGTCAAAGCCTAGGTTCTTGCCATGGCTGGCCCTCACCTTATCCTGCGGAATTTACTTTTGTCCTGCAAATAGAATGTGGTTCCCAGGGAGATAGGGCGCCAGCATTCCATGTGGAACTGCCAAGCAGGGTGGTAAAAGCACAGAAAGGACAACCCCAAAAGATGCTGCTTCTCCTGCTCAGCTATCTTCTGCCTGCCGCTGACACCAACGGAAAGAACTGCCTCCACTGCTGGCCAGAACTGCCTGCATTGATAGACTATGACCTCCAGATTCTTTGGGGCACCCCAGGGCCACCTTCAGAGCTCTCCCAAAGCCTCCACTCCCTATTCCTGGAGACTCGTGTCTTACTGGATCCCTGGTACCTTGGTAAGGTGCAATCTCGAGATCAGGAATCAAGGCTGGCCCCCTTACCTGGCCTGAGATCTTACTCCCCTGACTTGCCTTCCTTTCATATCCCATTCTCAGATCAGGACCATTTGGAGGAAGAATTAGCCAAATTATTCAATCACATAGATCAAGCCATTAAGACGTTTAGAAACGGTAAGGAAGCCGAGTGTCTCAGGGCCCCTAGGTTTGGGTTAACAAAGCCTGGCTCTCGAAAGCATTCCCAGAGGACTCACTTGACCTGGGGTGGACAGGTGCTGTGAATGGTAGAGCAGTCACAGCATCTTTCTGTGTGCTGCTCCATGAAGTTTATGTTTGAAAAAAAACTGGTTTGCATTCCCAACCTTGAGAAAGTTATGTAATTCATTTGACCTGTGAGACATAGGTGACCAAAGTATCCTTTCTCTTCTATTCCATCCAGATAAACCATTACTTCTGGAAGAGGTTCACATCCAGAAGAAGCTATTTTCTGAGAGGCTAAGTGAGCTACCTGAGAAGCTGAAGAATAAGGGTGAGAGGTGGGGCTGCCCCTGCCCACACTCAGCCCTTCACCTCCTTCAAGACCTAAGGAGGAGAGCAGAGTCCAGTTGGAAGCCCCTCCCAGACCCTGCTCTGGAGCCCCCATCCCTGCCCATGTACTGCATACCTATCCACACCTCCCAGCTTCATTTCCTGCTCATTCCCCTACCCCTTCTGGCTCTGTCTGCCTCCCCAGCACCTCAGTTTCTCTACCATCTCATCCACCTGGGCAGCCTGCAACAACTCCTGTGGTGAGTATCTTTGGGGACTGGGACTGGGCAAGGGGTGAGGGGCACCTGGCCCTTTCTAAGGTTCCTGCCTATCCCCTCTTGCAGACCTACCCTCCTCACTGGAGGTCATCAACTGTGCCAACTGCAAGAGACACATCCTAACCTGCAAAGACCCAACTATCTGCCCAGGTCAGTGGTCGGTGGCCCATCTGGCCTTTAGCTCCCCCACCTCCATTCTCAGGTTCATTGTGGATTGTCTCTTTCTGGATTGTCTCTCTCTTCTGTCCAGCCCTGAGCTCTTCTTGCTTTCCATCATCACTGGTGAAGGTAGCACCTCCTGATATTTCTCAATTCTACATGTCCAGCTTCAGAGCCATAGAACCACCAACCTCTAAGACATCTTTCTCGGGTCCTCAAAACCAGCATGCCTGGAGACATGCCCAAACCCATCTTCACTCCCCCAAATCTTCTCTTCCTTCAGGGCCCCTCTTAGCAAACGGCCCCACTCAAGATCTAACTTCCCAAACCAGGAACTGCACTCTCCCTTACTCAGTAAATGCAATCACCAAGTCATGTGAAATAATTCTTGAATGTGTTGCCATATTTTCATTCCAACATCCACCTTTTCTTCAGACATCCTCATCTCTCACCCACATTATGGCAACATCTACCTGGCCTCCCTCCCCCTCCTAGCCACATCTCACTCAGCAACCAAAAAACTTTTTCTCACAAAGAAAATCTGCCTATGACACTCCCTGTTTACAACCTTCAGGGGCTCCCAGTTGCCCTCAGATAAAGTGGACTCCCCATTGGAGGCCCTGCATGAGCAGTTCCCACTCACCTCCCAAACCCCTGACACCTCGGCCACACTGGACGGCTTCATGCTTCTGTCTTTGAACATCCTGTATCCTTTGCCTGGAACACAGTTTTGCCCCTTGACTATCTGAACTAAATTCCTACTTGTCTTTCAAAGTCCAGCCAGAAGTCCTAACCAGTTCCCATCCCCACCCTGAGGCTTATAGCCCTCCTCCAGATTAGTCTTCCTCTGCCCTGTTTTGTCCTGCTTCTCTTGAACACCACACCATAATTCTTTGTCTGCCTCCTAGAGGGCAGGGACCATGTCTCATTCATCTCTGTACGCTAGGCACACAATAGGGATTCAGTAAGTG
>NW_006442484.1:4957096-4965609 GCF_000325575.1 Pteropus alecto
TCTTCTGCCCCTGGCAGTCATAGCTGGAGGTGGGTGAGTGACTTCTCCAAGCCCCAGCATCCCAAAGGAAAACACATCTACTCCTTAACTGACCCATCTCCACCCTGTTTCCTGGCCCAGATATTATATTTCCTGGCTCGAGAAGAAGAAAGCAGAAGAGGTACTGGGGAAGAAACTCTTGTCCGACTCTAGGGCTCCCAAGGAGGGGATGCTGGGTTTGCTTTGGGTGATGCCCCCAAGAGGTCCTGTGGGTGTGTCCCATCTCCTCACCCTCCCCCTGCCAGCCCACCACCCTTCTCTTCCATGAACACCCCTCTTCTACTCTCCTGGTCTCAGCAGTGATAGCTACACAGCCTCACACCAGCCTCACCTAATTCTAACACCAGAGATGAGGGCAGGGAAGTCCTGCAACTCTTGAGGAGTTCCAGTGTCTGAGTGTCGAACAGAGGTGGCAAGAGGCCAGATGAAGGTCCAGCAAGAGCAGGGACTAGCATAAGAAGACCAGAAAATAGGGTCCATGTCACATTAATAGCAGTCTTTGTCCATGTCTTGGCCAAAATGTTTACCCTGGGGACACCCAGGTCCCCAAGTGAATCTCCCCAAGTGGCTCTGCTAGTGGGAGAACTTTGCCTACTCTTGTTCCATCCCCCTCCATGTTCCTTTTTCCTCAGGCCCCAAGGCCACCAAGTTAAATGGAACCCTTGTATTCCAAAGGCCCAACTCTGCCCCTTCCCCTCAGCACCTTGCCCCTCCTCACTGATTCTCCAAGCCTCTCAGCCTTGGCCCAGGTTCTACCCTGAGACTAAATGGAACCTCTCTAGCAACCTTGAGGTATCACCAGGTTCAGAGCACTGCTCAGCAGGTCATCTTCTGGGGGTGAAAGAAAGCAGGTTTGAGGCCCAAGTTGCAGGAGGGTGGCCCAGAACCTGGACTCAAATCCTGGCTCTGATGCTGAAGTTCTGGTTCCCCACTGCATCACTGTCTCCCCATCCAAACACAGAGAGGGGGACACAAGGTTTTCATCAGGTTGGTATGTTCTGACCCTTAAGTTCACTGGATTCATATTTGTCACCCCATATTTGCTTGTTCTGTGGGTCCAAACTCAATGCCCTTATTCCCTTACCCTCCTGCAGTCCACTGCAATCCTGCCAAGGCCCACAGCTCAGCTCCTAAAAAAAGGCCTCTTGCCTCCTTAAGCTGGCTGGTGATTTGCCCAAGGAGCTGGAAGCAAGCTGACTTTAGCAGCACTATCCTGCAGTAAGGGCCACTCCTTGGGCAGGGGCAGAGGGACTGCAGGAGACTGAAGCGAGACATTAAATGGACCATAAATGGCATCCTGGGCAGGGAGCCCAGTGGCCAAGGGCAGCTGTGAATCCCCAGCCATGGATATCTCCAGCTTAGCCAGCCAGGGATCTGAGAAGGCCTCTTTGAGTTGGTGTTTTCAATTGTGAAAGGTTGGAAAGGCAGGAAGGGAGGGAAAACTTTTCATTGAGGGTTCAGAGTTGCAGAAGAGTGGAGATATGAGAGACATTGATAGGTTCGGGCAACTCCAAGACATGTGGTATGGTTGAAGGAGAGTCCCATGTGAGAAGGTGGTAAGAGGTGAGGTCCAGGGAAGCTCCCAAGCCTATCAGGCCCAAAAAGATCAGAAGAGAACCCTGAGACAGCAGATGGGCAGGGGATCTAAGGGACAGGCCATAGAAGGTTTTGCCAGAGGTGGGCCTGAGTCTCATGGAAAAAGATGGAGATACAGAGTGAGGAATGGTGGGTGTGCTGAGACAGACATGGTTCCATGTGCTGGGAGCTGAGGTGCCACTTCCACCCATGTCTATAGACCCTCCCTGCATCACAAAGCTGAAGAAGGGTCCCTAGATGTAACATGTTTTTGGAGGTATAAAACTCCAAGGACATTACTATAGCCATATAGTGAGGACATACTCATAACTACTTTAAGTGACCAGGCCAGAGCCCCCAAACAGTGGTCATGTGCCTTCAGGACATTCTAGTTCTTTCCACATATCTGTGAAAGCTGATTGCTATCCAGGGCATAGGAAAAGTCAGACTTTTTTGGCAGTGATGTAGTTTTCCTATTTGTATTTAAATTGGGACTTATACCATTACCTCAAAAATATCCAGAGCAGCTGTTTTCTGATGCATGCAATAAAAATAGAAAACCCTGGATATAATTTATATGAAGCATGAATTTGCATGTTTGTCTGTATAAGTGCATCTCCTATCAACAGATGTTTTTATTATTTGTGGTCTTATTTTATGAAAACTAGATACCGAGTTCTGCTAGAGTAGAAAGATTAAGAAATTTTGAGTAAGGTAAACCTTGATCAAAATATAAGCTCTGGGAGACTTCTGCTCCTGGCTATGACAGAGAGGCTTAAAGCAGATCAAGACTCTTGCCAAAGGCAACTAAAAATAAAATAAATCAAAAGGGCAAAACAAAACACAGAGTCTGTTTAAAGCACCGGAAGAGGTAGGTCCTATGTGTCCAAGGTCCCAGGAGAAGGCAAGCTCTCTGCAGTGAGCTGGCATTCTGCAGCACACTTCCCCTGTGCTCAAGGGACCTTCAGGAGCACAGGCTGACGACCTTGAGGCCTGGGCTGAGATTGACCTCCAAGTTTGGAGAAGCCAACAGAGCTTTCTGCATTATCACGGCACTGAGGAGACAGAATGTGGAGTTCTAGCTTGCCAAGACAGAATGTGAGGGGTTCAAATCCCTGAAAGTAAAGAGGTGCAGAAAAGTTAAATAAACCACAGCACTGATTTCCTCCCCAACCTCCAAGATGCCTGCCTATTGTTAATAGCACAGAGCTTTAGACAAAGAAATCAAGCAAAGAATCTGAAATACAACTTATCAGAGATTCGTATGCTCGGGAAATAAAAATTGGAGTTCTTCACACACATAGGAAGACATGTTTTGATAAATATTCTAGGTTATTTATTGGCTAGACAGGCAATAGCCTAAAAGAAAGGATGCACCATAGGCAGACCAAAGCTTACAAAGTTTGGAGCATGGCCTCAAAGCACTGCAGCCCTGACAAAATTAAAAAGACCTATTCTTATTCCATATTACTGCTGGAGGATAGAGTAAATATTTTCTGGAAGAAAATAATGTCACCTAGAGCCAATGCCATGTTTCATTTACAATATGCAGTATTCAAACAAATACTAACAAGCATATCAAAAACAGGAAAAATCAGACAATAGAAACAAACGCACAAGTGATCCAGATATCAGAGATATAAATTTTAAAATAGGGTGATTAATGCATCAAAAAATATTTTCCAGCCTTAGTGAGATAAAATTGACATATGTCATTGTGTTAGTTTAAGGGGTAGAACGTGTTGATTTGATACACTTATATTGCAAAATGATTCCCAACCTAGTGTTAACTATCATTTCTATGATGTCATATAATTATCATTTCTTTGTAGTTACAATATTTAAGATCTACTTTCTTAGGAACTTTCAAGTATATAATATTAACTAAAATTACCATGCCATATATTAGATCTCCACAACTCATTTATCTTATAACTAGAAGTTTGTATCCTTTGACTGATAGCTCCCCATTTCCTCCACTTCTTAGCCACTGGCAACTACCACTCTACTGTTTCTGTGAGTTAGACTTCTTCAGATTCCACATATAAGAGATCTTATACAGTATTTATCTTACTCTGTCTGATTTATTTCACTTAGCATAATGCCCTCAAGATCCTTCCATGTTGTCACAAATGGCAAGATTTTATTATTTTTATAATTGAATAATATTCCATTGTATAAATGTACTTCATTCTCTTTATTCATTCATCCATCAATGGACACTTAGGTAGTTTTCATATGTTGGTTATTGTAAATAATGCTGCAATGAACATAGGGCTACATATAGATTTCCACATTAGTGTTTTTATATTCTTTGGATAAAAGTGGAATTGCTGGACCATATGATAGTTCCATTTTTTAGTTTTTGAGGAACCTCAATACTGTTTTCTATAATGGCTCCATTAATTTACATTCCCACTAACAGGGCACAAGATTTCCCTTTTCTCCACATCCTCACCAGCATGTGTTCTTTCTTCTCCTTTTGATAATAGCCATCCTAACGGTTGTGATGTGTTATATCACTCAGCATGCACTCAGTTATCTCATTTTTGCAAGGCAGGCCTAGTGGTGGAGATCTCCCTCCACTTTTGTTAAGGAAAGTCTTTATCTTTTTTTTTTATTTTTACTGGGGTAACACTGATTAATGCAATTATATAATTTTCAGGTGTACATTATCATTTGACATCTGTATATTCTATTGTGTGTTCACCACTCTAAGTCCAATTTCCTTCAGCTACCATATATTTGATCCCCTTTATCCACTTCACCCTATATTTGAACCACTTTACCCCATCTACCTCCCCACTCCTCCCCAACCCCACTAGTAACCACTACTCTATAGTCCTCTGGTAACCACTAGTCTATAGTCCATGTCCATGAGTCTCTGTTTGTTTGTCCTGCTCATTTGTTGCTTTTAGGTTTATATCCCACATATAAGTGATATCATGTGATTTTCAACTTTTTCTGTCTGGCTTATTTCACTGACCATGGTTACCTCAAGTTCCATCCATGTTGTTGCAAATGGCAGTATTTCATCTCTTCTTATGGCTGAGTAATATTCCATTGTATATATGTACCATAGCTTCTTTAGCCAATCATCTATCATAGGACACTTTGGTTGCTTCCATGTCCTGGCCACTGTGAAAAATGCTGCTATGAACATTGGTGTGCAAATAAATTTATAGATATGAGTTTTCAAATCTTTGGGGTAAATACGCAGTAGAGGGATTGCTGGATATGGTAGATCAATTCTTAGTTTTTTGAGGAATCTACATACTGTTTTCCGTAGTGGCTGTACCAATTCGCAATCCCACCAGCAGTGTATGAGGGTTCCTATTTCTCCACATCCTCTCCAACATTTGTTATTCCTTGTCCTGTTGCTGCTAATACCATGCTGTTTATACCATGTTGATTATAGCCATTCTAAGAAGTATGAGATGGTATCTCATTGTGCTTTTGATTTGCATTTTCCTAATAGCTAGTGATGTTGAGTACCTTTTCACATATTTGTTGGCCATTTGTATGTCCTGTAGGGAGAAGTGTCTGTTCGGGTCCTCTGCCCATTTTTTTATTGGATCATTAGTTTTTTTGTTGTGATTGAGTTGTATGAGTTCTTTGTATATTTTGGATATTAGGCCCTTATCGGAGGTGTTGCTTGCAAATATATTTTCCCATTCAGATGGTTGTCTTTTTACCTTGTTGATGGTTTCTTTTGTTGAACAGATGCTTTTTAGTTCGATGTAGTCCCATTCATTTATTTTAGGTTTTACTTCTCTTGCCTTTGAGGTCAAATTAATAAAACCCTCTTTAAGTCCAAGGCCCTTGAGTTTAGTTCCTATGTTTTCTTCTATACATTTGATTGTTTCAGGTCCTTAATCCATTTTGAGTTACTTTTGGTGTGTGGTGATAGACAGCAGTCAGCTTCATTCTTTTGCAGATGGCTTTCCAGTTTTCCCAGCACCATTTATTAAAGAGGCTTTCCTTTCTCCACTGCGTATTTTTGGCTTTTTTGTCAAAAATTATTTGCCCGTATAAATGTGGGTTTACTTCTGGACTCTCAATTCTGTTCCACTGGTCCGTGTGTCTGTTTTGCTGCTAATACCATGCTGTTTTGATTACCATCACTTTGTAGTATAATTTTAAATCAGGCAGAGTGATGCCGCCAGCCTCGTTCTTTTTTCTCAGGATGGCTTTGGCATTTTGGGATCTTTTGTATTTCCATACAAATCTGATGATTTTTCTTGTTCTATTTCTTTAAAAAATGCTGATGGGATTTTGATGGGGATTGCATTATATCTGTATAATGCATTAGATAATATGGTCATTTTAACTATATTGATGCTTCCAATCCAAGAACACAGAATATCTTTCCATTTCTTTGTATCTTCTTCGATTTCTTTTAATAGTCTTATAGTGTTCATTATATAGGTCCGTCACGTTTCATTAAATTTATTCCTAGGTATTTTATTCTTTTTGTTGCAATTGCAAAAGGAATTACTTTTTCCACTTCTTTCTGACTCTTCATTGTTAGAGTATAGGAACGCTATGAATTTTCGAACATTGATTTTGTATCCACATAATTTACTGTATCTGCTTATTGTTTCTAGTAGTGTTCTTGCGGAGTATTTAGGGTTTTCTTATAGGAATCATGTCATCCACAAATAGTGACACTTTGACTTTTTTGTTTCCTATTTGGATGCTTTTAATATCTTTCTCTAATCTGATTGCACTTGCTAGGACCTCCAATGTTATATTGAATAACAGTGGCAATAGTGGACAGCCTTACCTTGTCCCTGATCTTAGAGGGAAGGTTTTTAGTTTTTCACCATTAAGCATAATGTTGGCTGAGGATTTGTCACATATGGCCTTTATTATGTTAAGGCACTTTCCTTCTATACCAATTTTGTTAAGTGTTTTGATCATAAATGGGTACTGTATCTTGTCAAAGGCTTTTTCTGCATCTATTGATATGATCATATCTTTCTTATTTTTTTAATTTTTGATGTGGTGTATCACATTAATGTTGAACCATACTTGTGCCCCTAGGATAAAGCCCACTTGATCGAGGTGTATAATCTTTTTAATATGTTGCTATATTCGGTTTGCTAGTATCTTATTTAGGATTTTTGCATCTGTGTTCATGAGAGATATTGGTCTGTAGTTTTTCTTTTTGTGTTATCCTTACCAGGTTTTGGTATCAGAGTAATATTGGCCTCATAAAATGAGTTTCCCTCTTTCATCCCTGATTTTGTTTATTTGTGTCCTTTCTCTTTTTTCTTTAGCGAGTCTAGCCAGGGGATTGTCAGTTTTATTAACCTTCTCAAAGAACCAGCTCTTTGTTGCATTTATTTTTTCTACTGTTCTTTTGTTTTCAATTTCATTTATTTCTGCTCTAATTTTGGTGATTTCTTTCCTTCTGCTGACTTTAGGCTTCATTTGTTCTTCCTTTTCTAGTTTTTTAAGGTGAAGCATTAAGTTATTTATTTGGGCTAGTTCTTGTTTTTGGAGATAGGCCTGTAATGATATGAACTGTCCTCTTATGACCGCTTTTCCATGTCTCAAAAGTTTTGATATGTTGTACTATCATTATCATTCATTTCTATATATCTCTTTATCTATCTTTTTATGTCTTCTCTGATCTGTTATCTTCAGTAGCATGTTGTTTAATCTCCATGTATTTATGGTTCTTCCTGATTTCTTTTTGCAGTTGATCTCTAGTTTCAAAGCATTATGATCATAGAATATAGTTGGTATGATTTCTACCCTCTTATATTTGTTGTGGCTATTTCTGTGTCCCAGTATGTGGTCGATTCTTGAGAATGTTCCATGTGCACTGGAGAAGAATGTATAAGCATTGTTTTGGGATGGAAGGCTCTGTAAACGTCAGTTGGACTAAAGTGTCATTCAAGGTTGTTATTTACTTATTAATTTTCTGTTTGGATGATCTGTCCATATCCAACAGTGGGATATTTAGGTCCCCTACTACAATAGTGTTTTGGTCTGTTTCTCCCTTTAGTTCTGTTAGTGATTTCTTTATTTTGCAGCTCCTTGATTGGGAGCATAGTTATTAATAAGTGTTACCTCCTCTTGGTACATGATTCCCTTTATTATTATGAAGTGTTCCTCAGTATCTTTCTTTCCTTTTTTTATTTTGAAGTCTATGTTGTCTGATATTAGCATTGCTACTCCTACTTTTCTCTGAATGCCATTTGCTTGAAATATCATTTTCCACCCTTTCACTTTGAGTCTATATTTGTCTTTGGAGTTGAGGTGTGTCTCCTGGAGGCAGCATATGGTTGAGTTTTGTTTTTTGATCCGTTCTGCAACTCTGTGTCTTTTTATTGGTGAGTTCGGTCTATTTACATTTAGGGTAATTATTGAAATATGATGTCTTCTTATAACCATTTTATCTTTTGCTTTCTGGTAGCTCGATGTTTCCATTGCTTCCTTGTCCTTGTGTTTCTGTCTGTTATTTTAATATAGTGGGGTTTTTTTTTTTTTGCATTTCCCTCTGGTCCTTCTTGTTTTATGCTATGTATCTCAGTTCTGGATCTTTGGTTTGTGGTTACCATTAAGATTATGTTCAGCATCTCAGCTCCTTTTACCAGTCTAGATGTGGCTTCTTTATATTATTAGTTATAGGATTTCTTTTAAATTAGTCTTCAGATGGTTCTCCAGGTTGATTATTCTATAATTTAGTTGTAAGTTTTATGTGGTCATGGGAAGAGGTGAACACAGCTTTTACCTACTCTGTTATCTTCACCAGAAGCTTATAAATATATTTCTTAAACATCTGAAAACTAGAGATTAATGTGATCCATACCCTATATATTTTGGTGTGGAGAGAAACTATCATGATTGCTTACTTTTGAGAAATCAGAGTTGGAGAAAGTGACTAA
>NW_006442484.1:4966584-4998494 GCF_000325575.1 Pteropus alecto
TATTTCTATGTCTGTAAGCTTATTTTCTGGAGATTTTTCTCTTTCTTTCTGAGATACCTTGTCACCTTGGTTGTTCATGGTGTTTAATGGACTATTTCTCCACCTGGGCATTAATGGAAGTGTATTCTGCATTTTTTCCAGAAAGAAGATTTGTTAAATAAAGGTCTCTCTTTAGCCTGCTGCAAAGAAGGCGCTCTTCTTTTGGTTTCCAGTAGATGGTGTTAAGCCTTCGGATCCCTAGCAGTTTTGTTAGCATTTGCTCAGATTCCTCTGGGGCTCCAGGATGATTAGTCTCGGAGGGTAGCAGGGGAGGAGCCCTCTGGGTTGGGGGTTGGGGGCTGCGGCTCAGCCTCGGTTTTGCAATCTCCGCTAGCAAAAATCAGCTGTTGTTCTTCTACAGTCCCACCACGCTTTTCGGCTTTCTGCCCTGATGACTGTACCCTGCAGCCGGCCAGCCACAGCTCACAGCTTTCCAAGGCAGAGCTGTTCATGGAACTCACCTCAGAAACTCGTGCTCCTTTTCCCCTCCCCCTCCTCCTGCAGGAGCTCCAGAGGCTGCAAGAGGTAGCTTCAGTCTTGGCAGGGTTTGCTTAGATTCCCCTGGGGCTCAGCAGTGATCGGTCTCAGAGGATATGGGGAGAGGGGCTTTCTGGGTTGGGGGTTGGGGCTGAGGTTCAGCCTCGGTTTTGCAACTAAGGCTGGTAAAAATCAGCTGTTGTTTCTCTGCGGTCTCGCCTCATTTCTCCACTTTCTGCCCTGATGACTGGGCCCTCCAGTCAGCTGCATACAAGCCCCGGCACATCCCGACAGGATTGTTCAGGAAAGTCATTGTGCTTTCACCCCTTTCCTTCCTCCTACAGGGAGCTTTGGTGGCTGCGAGAGACAACTTCTTTATTACTCCCAGTCCACTGCCTGACATCCAGGGTTCTGACCTGTGGTAGCTCTTATGCGCAGACCCTATGTTCTGAAGTGCTGGTGTGCAATTTTGGTGTTTTTTGTTGAGTTTTAGATATTCAGCTTATTGTTGTTTCAAGGGGAGAGATCTAGGGATGTCTCTCACTCCGCCATGTTTCCACCAAATCCAGGAAAGTCTTTATCTTGCTTTCATTCCTGAATGACAACTTTGCTGGGTAAAGTATTCTTGGTTGCAGTAGTCTTTTTTTTTCCCCCCCACCACCACCACTTTGAATGTATCATCCCACTCTGCCCTGGCCTTCAAGATTTTTGCTGAGAAATCTATGGATAGCCTTTGAAGATTCCTTTGTATGAGAATTTTTTTTCTTGCTGCTTTTATATTTTTCTCTTTGTTGTTGATTTTCAGTTTTATAATGCGGATTGAAATTTTGAGTTGACACATGAATTTCATGAACTTGGATGTCTGAATCACTTCTCATGTATGAGAAGTTCTCAGCCATTATTTTTTAAAGAAGTTGTCTACCCCTTTCTCCCTCTCTTCTCCTCAATTCTGTATGTAGTTTCTCTTAAAGGTATCCCATAAGTCCCACAGGTCTTCTTGATTTTTTCATTCTTTTTTTTTTCCATATTTGCCCCTCTGATTGGATAATTTCAATTGATCTGTCTTCAAGCTCACTGACTCTTTCTTCTGATTGATCAAGTTGTTGAAGGTCTCTAGTGAATTCTTTAGTTCAGCCATTTTATTCCTCAGCTCCAAAATTTCTGGGTTTTTTATTATTATTGTTGTTGTTTTTTAGCTCTTTGTTGAAATTCTGTTATTGTTTTTTCTGATATTATTTCCCCAGTTTTACTAAAGTGTTTATCTGCATTCTCTTGTATCTTTCTGATCATCTTTAGAACAATTAATTTGAATTGTCAGGTAACTCATGGATCTTCATTTCTTGGGGTTAGTTACTAGAAGTTTATTTTGTTCCTATGGTAGTGTCATGTTTTCTGATTTTTCATGATCTCTATAGCTGTGTGTACATGTCTTCTCATTTGAATAAGATGTCATCTATTCCAGATTTATTGACTGACTTTGGTGAAGAAAGACCTTCACCTGTGAGTAGGGCTAAGTTGCAGTGACCCAAGTCTAATGTTCAAAGATTCCAAATTCAAGGGTATGTGGTGGGACCAGGTGGGGAGGGGCTTGGTGACTCATCACCTCAGGCCACTGGGGTCCACAGCACCAACAACTGTGTGATCCTTGGTGAGCAGAGGCTTTAAGGGCTGTTGGAACCTTAACAGTACCTCTACACCCAGCACCTCCACATACAGGTGATGTTACCCATTCTAAATGTTTGAGATGCTTTTACAACAAAGTTTCTGAGCGCTGGGTCATTCACAGGCAAATATGAGCCTGGACTTATATTTTGTACATAGAAAAATAACAAAATGGATCATGGGGTTAAAGGTAAAACATAAACTATAAAACTTTTAGTATAAACCATAAAAGAGAAATCTGCAGAATTTAGGACTAGGCAAAGAATCCTTAGATGATACCAAAAGCACAGTTCATGAAAGGAAAAATTGATAAATTTAACTTTATCAAAATAAAAATTTTTGCCCTAGGAAAGACTCTGTTAAAAGAATAAAAAGACTGGCTTGAAACTGGGAGTAAAGATGTGAAAACTGAATATCTGACAAAGGACTAGTATCTAGAATAAACAAACAGTTCTCAAAACTCAGCAGTAAAGGTCAAACAGTTTTGCCCTAGGAAAGACCCTGTTAAAAGAATAAAAGACTGGCTAGAAACTGGGAGTAAAGATGTGAAAACTGCATATCTGACAAAGGACTAGTATCTAGAATAAATAAACAGTTCTCAAAACTCAGCAGTAAAGGTCAAACAATCCAATTTTAAAAATGTCCAAAAGACTGAAGAGATATTTCACAGAGTAGGATACACAAGTGCCAAGTAAGCATATGAAAAGATAGTCATCATCATTAGGCAGTAGGAAAATGCCAATGAAAGCCCCAATGAGATACCAGCACAAACCTGTCAGAGTATACGCTGCACTCTAACACTGAGAACACCAGGTGCTAGTGGGAATATGGAGCAAGTAGATCTCATGCAATGCTGGAGGAAAGGTAAGACAGTACTGCCACTCCATTAGAGGGGTGGAGGTACAGAGTGTGTGCTCACATGTCCCCAGAATCCACAAGTTTCTGAGCGATTCCACTGGCAGGGCTCCAGGGCCACCTTTCCCTTGTCCACTGGGCAGAGGCTACTGATGTTCTCGTTGATGATTAGGGGAGCCTTGGTACATGGCCCTTTTTCAGAATCTAGTGGTCATATGTATTTCTGAGCCTGACTTGTCAGTCTGAAGCAGCATGGACAAGAGCCCCAAGCTCCCAGCAGTGCTGCACTCTACCCTGCCCTCCCTGTCATCAGCAACACCTCCCACCAGAGCCCTGCTATTAACATTCTATGGTGTTAATTGATGGAAACTATTTGACTAAGATCCCATTTCCTTGAAGAAAGAGAACTGTAAGTAGATAAAGAGGCATATCCACATATCCGTTTTCAGTTAAGGATCTGTATTTTTCCCTGACTTGGGAAATTCAGAAGGCTTTCATTTTTGTTTGTAGTTTGGGGGTGAAGAATAGGAGCACCACTTTTATCAAAATGCCCAGGCTGAGGTGGCAACCACTTGACACTCCTGGAGACTGAGCCCATACTCTGCAAATACATAATGTCTCCTGTCAATGAAAGTGAGCTATCCAGGCCACTGTCTGAGATCAGAGATCAGTCACTGCCTCCCCTCCCTGTTGCTGGCTGCAGACCCAGTGTCCTGCACATTGTCCGCCTAGTTTACATCACTGATGTCCTCACAACCATATTTTATGTGAGAACCTGCATCATTCCCTCCCTCCTTTCAACATCCCAGCTCTGCCTTCTTTCTGGAACCTCTTGGCTTCAGTGTGATATATCAAATTTCCCTCTAGCTGAGCAAAGAGAATAAAACCTCTGTATGTGAGGCAGGGCATGGGGTGTAGAAGTGATAGGAGGGCCTCTCCAAGAGCAAGCTGAGTCTGTTCTCAAATTTCCTAATAAAATTGATGTGAAGAGGTCAGCACATAGATGATTGGTAACAAACAGGAGACCTCTGGCTTCTTGTCTGGTGCTCTTTTCACTGAGAAATGAGCCTCTCCAGAAGTGATGGAGTGTCTGTTTCCAACTACAAACTATAGAAACAAAGAACCTCAAGCCCAAAATGGCCCTAGGTATGTTTCTGGAGTTACTTTAACTCCACTGACTTGAGGACAAAGGTTAAAGGGATGAAATGACTCTGGGAAGAAGGGTTTGCTTAAAGTTCTAGAATTTCTAACTTGTGAGAACCAGTCTATGCTTGTTGAAGCAGCAAGTTAAATGGTGGGAGAGAGAGAAAGCAAACTAAAAAGCAAGTATCATATAAGTATTGAATATATGATTTATTGGAAGATTATCATGTGCCAAACACCTGATCAACATTACCCCTTTCAATCTTTACCATGACCATGTGAGCTGTGGCCCATTATCCCCATTTTGAGGATGGGAAATTGAAAGTTCAGCAAGGTTGGGTCACCTGCTCAAAGTCACACAGCTGGTCAATGAATGAGCTGGGTCTGTGTCAACCTAGAGTCCTCATTTCTTCTATACCACTAAGCATCCCCCACTGGCTCCCTAACAATGGGATGGCTGTCTCCAAGAAGCTAACTGCTCACCCAGGAAGGACTGGGCAGATATTAATGGACTTGGGGACTGTGAGCTTCCTCTGATTGACTCTCAGGAACTGAAGTTGCAGGCACAGATGCTGTAGCCAGGTTAGGAGGGTCCCATCCTGGTTCCATCACTCACTAGCTGTGTGATCCCAGACAAGTTACTGCTGACTGCCAACTCCCCAAAGGGACAGCCAAAGTACCCTGTTGATCAAGCAAAGTCAGGTTTGTTGCTCCCTGCACTGAGGGAAGCCACAGGCTTCTAGAGTAGTGTCAGAGGGGAAAGGCAAAAGTGGGATATTTATAAGGTTTGGGTGGGCTGGTTCTGAACATAGATATTTCAATGCAGGGCCCTCAATGGCATGGAGCAAAATTCATAATACTAATAGGATTGGTGGATACAGCAAGGAGGGGGCTGTGAAACAAGTCCTTGGAGTATAAATAGTCATTTAGTGCATCCAATATATTTTTAGATGGGGCTATTTATTTACACTTTTGAAGGAAAGTTGGGTAGTCTATTGCCCAGATAAATGGATTTTCAGGAAGTTTCTAAAACAAACCAGAAAGTTATTTGCAACTTCGTCTTCCTGAGCAAGCATGTCCTGTAGTAGTAAAGTCATATCAGTGCTGAATGTCCCACAGTAGTCACAGTAATACCCACAGTAAGCTGTGGGTATAAATGATTTCTGTTCTTACCCCTGTTCCTTGATGTCTTCATCAGCCCAATGGGGAGAGTGGTGGCATCTGCTTCTTGGAGTTGGCATGAAAAAATAAGGTCATATGGATAAAGGACTTAGACCAATAACTGGCACTTAGTAAGTGTATTCGTCAGCTAAGGCCAGTGTAACAAAATACCAAGACTGGGCAGCTTAAACAATAGACATTTATTTCCTCACACTTCTGGAGCTTAGAAGTTCGAGCATTGTCAAGGTTGGTTCCTTTCATGATCTCTTTTCTTGGCTTGCAAATGGCCATTTTCTCCCGGTATCTTTCCTCTGTGCATATCTGTGTCCTGATATTCTCCTTTTTTTTATAAGGACACCAGTGATATTAGATTAGTGCCTACCTAGTGATCTCATTTTACTTAACTACTTTTTTAAAAACCTACCTCCAAGTACAGTTGCATTCTGAGATACTGGAGGATAGGGCTTAAACATATGGATTGGATGGCGGGGAGGGGAAGGTGGGGCAAGATTCAGCCTATAACAATAAGAATTTGCTAATATTATCATTATCATTATTAGATGCCTCAGCTTTCATGTCTCAAAGAGCTAGACTAAGCTCTGGCCATGCTGGGCTATTTTTCATTTCTCGCCACGCATTTCCTCTCTGCCCATTCAGCTTAACCTTTCTTTTCTCTAGGAAGTCCTCCCCGTGAGCCCCAGATCAGAACAGACTCCTTCTACACAAAGCATTCCTGAAATACCTTTTGCTCCTGTACCTGACACAAATGAAATGCAATAAGGGTGGATCTACTTGGTGCTGTCTGTCTGCCCTGCAGAATGTGAAATGCAGGCTCTCTGTGGTGGGAACCTTCCTGCCTGCCTCCCCTTGTGTCCCTAGTCACCAACAACAGGCCTGACAGATGTTCACTCAATATTTTTTGAGTAAGTGAATAAATGAGAAATACAAATAAATGAATAAATTTTACTGATTGTTTTGTACTGATAAGTTATTTGAATTCATTGGTCATACAAACAGATGTCACCGTTCATGCAAAAAGATCAGAGAACAGTGAGGAAGATACCTGACTACAAAAACTTGAACCCTGGTTTTGGATGGGACAGAAACTCCTACATCTCAATTCCTTCCCAATGTGGGTGGGGTATCCAGCTATGAGAAAATGGCAGGATGTTAGGCAGCCAGGCCCATCTCGCTGCTCAGGGTCAAGTGATGGCCATATAAAGCTAGAAAAAGGCCAACCCCATCTCTGTGTAAACAAGCCCTCAGCCTCAAAAGTTACTGGAGTGTAGCTTTGTTCTTTATTTGAGTCACAGGCATTTTGTCTTTTCTCCAGCTCTCTGCCTCAGCTTTGACCATGGCAACAACGTTATTCTGAATCCTCTCACCCAGTTTCTGCTGCCCCGTCCACTCCTCACATCTCTAAGGGAATAGACCACACAGTCAACCAGGAGGGACACCAGTGCTCAGTGTGGCTGCTGCACAGAGGTGCCTGCTCCTCCCTCCAGCTCTAGGGTCTGCACATTAACCCAGGTCTACTACACTCCCCTGGGTTTCTTAATTGCCCTGCTGGCAGCTTCCTGATTGGGCCAGTCTCTCCAGCCCACGCTCACCTCATGCCTATCTCAGCACACGTTTTTCTTCCTGTCCAGAGCCCCCAGAATGCACCTAAATGTTTGATTTGTCCACTCTACAGCCTCACTAAGGATGCACCACAGCTCTCTGGTCTGTGTATATGAAATCTGCCTCCTTCTCTGTCTCAGTCAGCTCAGGATGCTGTAACAGAATACCATAGTCTGGGTGGCTTATACAACAAACATTTATTTCTCACAGTTCTAGAGGCTGGAAATCCAAGATGAAGGTGTCAGCAGATCCTGTATCTGGTGAGAGCTCACTTCCTGATTCAAGAACAGCTGTCTTCTTGTGTGTTCACATGGCAGAGAGAAAGCAAGGGCACTAATCCCACACATGACCTAATCACCTCCCAAAGGCCCCGCCTCCTAATATCATCACATTGGGGATTAGAATCTCAACATAAGAATTTGGGGAGAACACAAACATTCAGCCCAAAATATTCCCCTTTCTGAAAATCAGAGTGCCATTGGCCCAGCCCAGCATCATGGCACTTCTCCTGTGCTCCTGGTTACTGATGGTGGCTCCAGGCTCTCCTTAGCCAGGCACCAGGTGCTGAGTGCTGACCACTAGAGCATTCATAGACAAGTAGCCCAGGTACTTCACAAGGACTTCACACCTGTGCAGGTACAGACATGGTCTCCTCGGCAGGCATTTCAATGTGCACCTGAATGGCTGCTTCCTGCTAATTGTGGTGACTGTCAGCTTGGCTTGCCTGACCTCTGTTTCCTGGAATTCCTTTCCCTGGTGCTTCTGGTTAGGATGGGCCACAGGTGATACCCTGCACAAGATATGAACAGCAGAAGCACAGCAGTGACCATTTTGTTGCTTACACTCAGAAGGGAGGGGCAGCACCCACCTATTGTCACTAACTTGCTCACTCACCTCATCAGCATCCACGGCTGGGCTGAGGCTGCTGCATCTTCCTGGATCCTTCTCCAGTCCAAATGTAGCTTTAGCTCTATGACTAAGGCCACCAACTTCTCCAGCAAGACACCCATATCACCAAGGTTGCGGCAGTTAGTTCTGCTGTTTTGATTGAGTCCCAGCTGACTGACATGTTAACTGAACCCACCAGGGAGATGTGCATAAACCCAGCATCAGCTCTCTGTGTACATTAAGAAACTTACCTGCCAAGCAGCCCCAGAAAAGAGGCCTGTCTCTGAAGGTCAGTCTAAGTGGGGAAGCAAAGTCTGGCCACAAGTGTTCAAGTGGAGTCAAGGAATGTACCTGGTGGCTGGTGACCTGCACATCTGGTGCCTGAGCTCATCTTCTCTAGAAACCCCAACCAACACTGGGGACTAAAACTCAACTCTTATTCCCTAGCGCTCCTGCTCTAGAACATTCAGTGTGCCTTCCCCAAGTCCTGTCTCCACCATCAGTTCTTGACACACATTTTCTACCAGCCAGGTCAGGCCACAGCTCTGTGCTCACCAACTGTACCTTCTTGAAAATTTTGGGGTCAATGATCGCTTGTGTATTGGGTTTCTATGTACCAGAAGCAGCCACAGAGCATCACCAGTGCAGCCCCTAATGCCTGCCACGACAGCCCAGTGAGATGATTGCTCTTTTTATCCCCATTTTACAGGTGAGGAAACTGAGGTTTAAAGAAGTTTAATGACTTGATCATTGTAACACAAGGAAGTGACAGAGCTTGAGCTCAAGCCCAGTACTGTACGTGCCTAAATCATTTCACCAGGTGGCCCTTCCAAGGGCTGCACCAGGCCTTTTGACGAGTCCTCCCTAAAGTTTTATGGGCCAACACTTAGTTCATTTAATAGATGACTGAGCTGATCCACTATATATGGACTCATGTTAGCTCCCCTTCACACTAGCTGTGGATGCTGCAATCTGGATGTAGCTTCCTTACTCTTGTAGGCAGATGTTAGCTGGGACACCAACACACAGGCTGGGCCCGGCCTCACATGCAGCAGGCAGGAACCACCAGAGGGGGCTGTGACCCGGAAGGAGAAGGCAACCAGGACAGACCTTCAACCTGAGGCAAGAGGGTGGAGGTGCCAGCCCAGAAAAGGAGCTATAGCAAAGCTCTCTTGGCCAAGGGCAGCTTGTGCAGGAGCCCTGAGTTAGGAGCCCTAAGGCGGGATAACCTTGGCCTCTTGGAGGAACAACTAGTATGCCTGGTCCACAATGTATAAGGAGAAGTAAGAAGGAGAATGGCGGGAGCCAGAGCCCAGTTCACACAAAGCTGTGTGGTTCATGGTGGAACATTTGGATATTTTGGAGTGAAATTAGAAGGCACTGGAGAGTTTGAAGCAGGGGTAAAATATGATCTAATTTATGCCTTAAAGGCTGATGGTAGACAAGGGCAACAGGGGAGTTAGAATGGAGAGGGTGAGCATGGTGGGGCTCTCTGAGGACCAATAAAAAGGACCACCTTCCCTTTTTCTGAGATGTGCAATGCTCTGAGCACATGGCCTGTGGTCCCAGGAGATCCCGCCCTCCCGCACGTAAACTGCCTCACCACCCCTCTGCTTATCTAGTGAACAGGTCACTCAGGATTCAAGTTGATAAATAAGCAATTTCAATTGCCATAAATTAAAAAATCTTCATGCACTGCATTCCTTCCAGCTTAGCATCTATTGCTTCAAAATGCTCCAGAGAAGAGTTAGAGAAGTGAGAATGTTTATAAAAAAAAATAATTCCTAAAGGTTCTTTTGGTTTCCAATGGAGGATTAAATACATTTATCTAAGTTTGCTCCCTCCTGAAACTCCATTAAAACTATATCGAAGATTTTTTTTTTTTTAATCATAAATTTGTAGAGATGGGGAGAAGGGGAGAAAAGACAGCAGCAATTAAACTTTGGTAGGTGGAGAGCAAAAATTCAAAGGCGCCTGAGTTAGCAGACCCGAGACAATCAAATTGAAAGCCAGTAAGGGAGAAACAAGAGACTCCCCTCCCCGACCACCAGAGTGCCACAGGAGCCTGAAAGCCAGAGGCACACCAAGTTGAAGGGCCTATATATTTTTAATTTTTTTTCTGGAGCAGCGGCATGTTTTTAATTCACATTTTGCCTAGAGTTGCTTCCTTTCATACAAAGATGAGGTCTGTGTGGGAGGAGGCAGGGCTGAGAGTAGGGGCGTTTGACCCCTCCCGGCAGGAGGGTGGCTCCTTCTGGCAGCTCCACTTGAGCCTCTGGGCTCTGTCCCTGGGACTCTGTCTTCTCCTGAGAGAAGCAGGATGTCCAAGGCCCTCTGGGGTGGGGCCTGGTACACAGCTCAGCTGGGAGGCCCCGCTTCAGGCAATAAGAGAGTGTACTATGTGTAGAAAAATTAAAACAGTAATAAAACTCAGTTTTTCTCCTTCCTATGAGTCTCCTTTACTACTTACACAGAACACTTACTTCTGACACTTTTGGTCACCAAATATATAGGGATTTTCCCCCACAACAAGCGATTCCCTGTGATACCACTTGGGTATCTTAAAATTTAACTCAGTTCTGACACTATCCACCTGGAGAGAGTGTAAGATCTCAGTCTCACAAAACTGTGCCAACCCATTCCTCCCCCATTTCATAAGCCAGTCGCAAACTCGGGTTATTACCCGCACATCTAACCAACCAGCTATAGATGGGAGGTTCCCATGACCCCCTCCTTGGGATCAATTAATTTGCTAGAACAACTCACAGAATACAGGGTAACACTTACTTATGTTTACCAGTTTATTAAAAGATATAATAAAAGATACACATGAACATCCATGTGGAAGAGATGCATAAGGCAAGGCATGTGGGAAGGAGTGCAGAGTTTCCATGCCCTCTCCAGGCAGGCCGTTCTCCCCGAACTTCCACCTGTTCACCAGCCTGGAAACTCCTCAAAACCCATGCTATTGGAATTTTCATGGAGATTTCCTCCTGTAGACATGATCAATTCTTAACTCCGATTCTAGCCTCTCTCCCCTCTTTGGAGAAGTAGAAGAGGAGGAGAACCTTTAGGAAGAACTCTAATCATGGTTTGGTCTTTCTGGTGACCAGCCCCCATTCAAGAGTCCAGGAGCCCACTTAGAATCATCTCAATAGAACAAAAGATGCTCCTAGTGCTTTTATCACTTAGGAATCTACAAGGGTTTAGGAGCCCTCTGCCACAAATGGTAGTAAAGAAATGTATATTTCTTATTATAAATCACAATATCACACTGACTAAAAGTCAGTCTGCTGTTATTACCACCATGAATGGGCAATTTAAAACAAGGTTGATCACTCTCCCCACCCCACTCACCACCGCTCAACTTTCTCTGGCACTGGCAACCCCAGAGCCCTCTGCACTTTGGGGCTAATGACAGTGTTCAGAAGCTCCTTTCCACTCCATGCCCAGGGGACTGCTCCAGCTATACCTCAACAGAAGGCTGGAGTGGGGGTGCCAGGCACAAGTGAGAATGTAAATATTTGGCCAAACAGATGGTTAGGTGGGGGCCCCCAGCGCTCTACATTCAGAATGCTGGCAGTGGCACTCTGACCCTGGTATGAATCATTTATTTTCTGTATTTCTGATGTTTGGACATTCTTGCTGACCCCAGAGGGACTGCACCTCCCTGGTCCAGCTATTTATTGATAGCAACAACTCACCTGTAAGTGCACCTTTCAAATACAAACCAACCAACCCAGAACCCACACACCAACCACTTCCTTTATGGGCTCTCTTACTTGATGGTCACTATCCACCCACATTAATCACCTGAAGGTCAGATACCAGAAGCGGAGACAGCCGCTATGTTACAGAGCTAAGTGAGATTATTGAAACTACCCTATCCTAAGCTTCCTTACCCTGCTTCTCCTGTTTTTCCCACAGAAACCACAGCACAAGCTCTTGCCCACATTTTCTCCTCACTCCATCTTCTGACTGACCCTGGTGCTTCTCCATGTGGCCCTGCATGCTGTGCTTTGCCTCTTGTTTCCAGGAACCAGTGATTATAAAAAATTTCTTCCTTCATGACAGTCATTTCCATGTCTGCATGTCTTACTGTCCACTGGTGACTTCCTATTTCTCAACCTGGGTGGTAGATTTGTGGGTTCACATTTCATTATTGTTTTTATTGAGATATGATTCAAATAACATAAAAATCACCCTTTTAAAATATAGAGTTCAGTCATCTCAGAATATTCATATAGTTATGCAACCATCACCACTATCTCATTCCGCAACTCTTTTATCACCCTAAAAAGAAGCCTCATACATTAGCAGTCACTTCCCATTCCCCAACTCAGCCCTGGGAAAACATCAATATGCTTTCTATCTCCATGAATTTGCCTACTCTGGACTTTTTACATAAATGGAACTATACAATGTGTAGACTGTTGTGTCTGGCTGCTTTCATTTAGCATAATGTTTTCAAGGTTCCACCCATGTAGTAGCATGTATCAGTATTTAGTTCCCTTCTAAGAATGAGTGATTCTATTGTACAGATTTACTATATTAGTTTATTCATTCACCAGTTGATGGCCATTTGGATTGTTTCTACTTTTTTGGCTATTATGTGTAATGTTGGTATAAACATGTCTGTAAAAGTTTTTGTGTAGACATATTTTCAATATGTCAACATATTTTGTGTAGACATATTGTCTTGGGTATATACCTAAAAATGGAATTGCTGGATCAAATGTTTACTTTATGTTTAACTTTCTGAGGGATGACCAAATTGTTTTCCAAAGTGTATGCATCATTTTACATGCCAACCACCAATGTATGAGTTCCATTTCCTTCACATACCCATCAGCACTTGCTATAATTTTAAAAATTTAATTACTTTCTCCCATAATTTTCTCACTCATGGGGCATTTATTTTTCTTACCTCAACTGCTACTTATATGTTTATTTGTTTTTAATTTGTTTAAAGATTTCATCCCCTGATTAGACTGAGTTTTTTGAAAACTGCTGACTACAGCATGCTCAGCACTTAGCTGAGTGTCTTACACTGAGTGTAATACGTGTTAATTGACTATTATCAGTAAAGCTCTTGGTCAACAGTAAGCTATCAATAGTTAAGTTTTTGAGGAGTTAAAAGAATTTCAACCACGTGGATTTCAGATCTCCTAATCCCTATTGTTCAAGGGTCAACTGTATATCCTATTGGTTCTGTTTCTCTGGAGAACCTGACTGATACAACAGAGATTGACCTAGGTGAAAGGAAGGATAAGAAAACTTTTTTTTCTTCCCTTTTATACCTTCTCCCATCTTCCCCACTTTCAAACTGTGCCTTCCAGGCCACCAAGAGCAGGCACCATGAGCACCAGAGGCCCTTTATGTCCA
Organism: Pteropus alecto; assembly: GCF_000325575.1. Classification (NCBI taxonomy): domain Eukaryota; kingdom Metazoa; phylum Chordata; class Mammalia; order Chiroptera; family Pteropodidae; genus Pteropus; species Pteropus alecto. The sequence continues at coordinate 4,979,815 of NW_006442484.1, forward strand.
TTCTGGGCAGCACAATCACCCAAACAGGGTCTGAGAGCCCTGCTCAGAAGGGCCAATTCACCTCTGAGGCACAGCACCATCTTCCTCTATATTGGTAGCAGGAAAGAAAGAATGGTTGTGTCCTAGAGGAGGCCTCTGAGGCCCTGCTCAATCAACACACCTGCACCTAGCATGGGAAGATGTTCAGCTCATTCAAGGTTTGGGGATTTTTTGCTTACCCCACCTCATCTCACCCTGACCCTTTTGATTTACTCCCAGAGATCCACCTGAGATAAGGATGCGGTGAGTGTTGGGCTGGCAGCTCACAGAGAGTACTCCATTCTCCTGGTGGGCCAAGCTTAGCTCTGTAGAGCCTTGCCTTGCACTCTGGCCTCAATGTGCACAGAAACACTAGTCTGTGAGCCATGCCACCAGGCCTCATGGAGCTTGCAATGCCAACACTGGGCGATCTCGCCTTATCTGGGCTTCCCCAGACGTAGATATTCTCCATCCATCTTACTTAGGGCCTCCCCTTCCCATAAGCCTCAGCTTCCAGGAAATCTAGGTAGGTTTCAGGTCTAGGGGTGAACGTGGGCTGTTCAACCCCAAGTCCTGTGCTGACACCACTTCCCCAGACAACTGATGGAAGATGCAAAAAAAAAAAAAAAAAACCTAGAAACAGTTGCTATAATCTAATTTAGTCAGAAGAAGGTATGTGGGTACAAAGCAAGCATTAAATGACTCTAAAATCAGCATTTCATCAAGACCTAATTTGAGTTCTGTAAGAATTCAGACGGAGAAGGACAAGATCAGGGGGTTAAAGTAATTACAAACCACTTCAGGGCAGCACTAGAAGTTGAGTTCGGTGGATAAAGGTGGAATAGTGACCAGGCCAGTGGGCAGTATGAAGGCATTCAGGACACAGGAAAGCATACTGACACTGTCCATTCCAGCCCTGATGTTGTAGCCCTGACACATGGTCTTTCCATCTATGGTCCATGTCTTCACCAGTCAGGTCGGACACTGAGAAATAACTTACAGCAGAGGAAATATCCAGTTCATGAGCTTGCAATTCTATTGCCAAAGCTTACCACATGTATTTCACTCCTACGCTCGCCTTGGTTACTGCAAATGGGAATCAGTGACAATTTCTCCTGAATTTGTACAGATGTGAGTGAATCATTCAGCAGGGGCTCCTTTTCAACAAAGGTCTTCAAAATTGACTGCTGTGATTCAATTCCATTCAGCATCCATTGAGCACCCATCTGTGCTGAGCAGCATCTGAGATACTAGGGACATGGACACAGAAAATGTCATTCGGACCCTGGAAGAGTCCACAGTCTATAGGGAACACATGTGAGAACAAATTACACTGCAATGTGATCAATGACAACGTAAAAAGTTCCACTTGAAAAACAGTTTTATCTGAGCAAACTCATTACTGGTCTCATAAGGACCTAGTCAGAGAAGCTATAGGCAAAGAGGGACAGACAGATCTGGAAAAAAAATAAAGAATATGTATTTTTTAAGGTAATTGCTAACTCCATTTTAGAGATCAGCTGTTATCTGATTAATTATCTGAGAAAAGAGAAGACAATAAGCTCACAACTGAAATTTTGTTTAAATAAATGGTCTGGCATAAGGTTTAATGAGACCACTTTTTGAAAAGTATTTAAAATTATAGTTTTTGTTAAAAGAACATTTGTTGAGGTCCAAAAAACTGTTGATTGTGTATGCAATTTTTAAAAATAAATCAAATCTCCCTTCAGTAGTTCAAAACTAATATAGGCAATAACTGTCTGATTGCAGCCTTAATGGTTCTGTAATGGGGACAGCACATAGAGTTCGTGTTAAGCATTTTACAGTTAACAACAATTGCCTGTAGTTAAGAAAGCTGATCAAGAAAAGAGAATGTTTATTATTCCTATAATTGAAAAGAGCAAGTCACATTCCATTTCATTTGAGGAAAATGATTCTGTTAGAATATTTATGTGAACCCACGGCCTCGTCATCATTCTCTATTTTTTGTTCTCTCAAAAGAGCTTGCAGAGTCTCAGACTGGTGCTTTGCGAGGCCAAGTGAAAACCCAATGGAGAAGGATACTTGCTCCAGGACCAAGAGCCACAGTTCTCTCTGACCTCCCCTTTGTGAGCTTCTCCAATCATTGTTCCCACCCAACCCAGAAAATAGATCAGTTCCCTGGCTATTGCATCTTTGTTTATCACCTGTTCCCACTTGAAGGAAGGTGTATCAGTTAGTTCATCCTGCATAACAAACCACCCCAAAACTCGGTTACTTAAAACAACACTCACTATTGCTCATGTGCCCGCCGGTTAGTTGAGAAAGGCGACTAATCTAGAACAGACTTGCCTCAGCAGCAGCTCTGGCTGGGTTTGACTTTCCCCTGTGGGTTGGGCTCAAGTCTGTTCCAGGAAAGGACAGCAACTACCAAATGAGAGCTCCTGGCATGAAGATGGCAAAAAGACAAACCCAACACCACAAGCACATTTCAAGCCTTTGCTCATCTTTTATCTACTAACATTCCATTGGACAACACTAGTCACATGGCCAAGCTCAACATACTTCCAAGAAGCTATGAAACATATTCTGTCTCTAGTACAGGGTGGGGGCAAATATTTGCTGAATAGTAATTGAAACTGACATGGTCTGCCCTATCACTTCCTTTGCACATGCTAAGCCCACCCAAGCCTTTGCCAAGACACCCAAAAGCTTCGCCCAATCAGGCTTGAGGTCCAGGATCTCATGGTTACATCAGATCCACATGTCTCCTCTTTATTCAGAGCCCATGGATTACAACTGATCAGAGAAATTTGAAATGCTACTGAGAAAATATTGCCAGGACTCTTACCTGAGGGTATAGATTTTCTTTTGATAAGGCTCTGGGTCTATATCCTGGGAATAGTCCCCTGTCCATCATTTTCTATGACTCTTGGATCCACTCTGGAGAAGGCCCTTCGTTTTCTATCATTCTCCAATGACTTCATGTGCTGAGAGCACTAAAGAATCTGCTCTCTTACATTCCTGAAAAACCTGCCTAGCCTGAGAGAGCTGGGGCCCCAGAATTCTTTTTGCATCTTAAACAATCAGTCTCCATCCCTTTTAGATCAGGCTGGCAGCATTTTTGCCAACTGAGTTCTTCCAAACATGGGTTTCTATGTATTTGATTCTGGGTACCTTAATATACCAACAACCACATCCACAATTTTCTGCTGAGGTATGCCTTGCTCTCTTGACTTCATTATGGGCACTTTGGAAGCATTGGGCTCAGATGAGCCCAAGCACTTAATCATTCTAGGGCCCCTTTGACAAGCTGAGGAGCTCTATGAAGTGCCACCTTAATGATTTTAGAAGTCTTAACAAGGCTGTGTCTTACTTCGAGAACCTTTTCCTGAATGGAGAGGCTAAGCATGAGCAATAGTGTCATTTTCAAACCCAGAAAACCCAGGAATTTCTGACCTCTCTATGTGCCCTTTCACTTCTGTTTACCAACTGGCCATTTCTTCCCTGAGTTTTTCCCTTCCCTGGTGGCCCCCCTGTTGTGGCAAGGACGAGTGCTAAAGACTATGCTCCTAGAAGGACCAGTGTTTCAAAGACTTGCTCCTGCAGTTTCTCTCTCCGCAAAATCAGGAAAGAGTAACAAGGGACTGCCACCAAATCCCAAAAAGCAAAGTCTACCAAAAGATCCCACAGGAGCCACCATGTCCACCGAGCCTTCTGACAACACCACCTACAAGAACCTCCAACATCATGACTACACCGGGTACACCTTCTTAGACCTGAACCTGAACCTCTCGAAGTTCAGGCTTCCTCGGCCCTCTTCCAGACAAGAGTCACCTCGCCACTGAGCTCCACTTAAAATAAAGATCACCCTCACATCATATTTGCTGTATTCTGCAATCAAGGTGTTGGCCAAAGCATCAATCTCATTTGGGACCTGGGTCCTCTTTCAAGCTCATTGACAGAATTCAGTTTTGTGCTGCTAGAGGACTGAAACACTGGGTCCCAGAAGCCGTCTGCAACTCCCTACCATGTAGCCCTCTCCACATATGGAAGTTTGTTTCTTTAAGGCCAACATAAGATTGCTGCTGCTGCTTTCATCTCTGATCTCTAGAACCTCTTTTGAAGGACTTGCCTGATTAGACCAGGCCCACCCAGAATAATCGTTGGTTTGATTATATCTGTGAAATACCTTTATCTATAGCATAATCTAATTATGAGAGTAAAATCATATTTACAGGTCCCACCAACAGTCAAAACAAGGTGATCATTCATGGACATGACCCTTAGGGGACCATCTTAGAATTCTATCACTCTTCCCATTCTTATCTGAACAGAACACAAAATCTCCTACCAGAAAAATAAGACTCTAATAGTATGCTTTGTTTAAGGTCCCTGAAACAACTTCCTTTTAGGGTTTCCCTAACAAATGGCATTTTATATCAAGAATGGGTTTCTTTGGTAACTGGGTTATCCTTGAAACATAAAGCTGGGTGGCACAACTTAATTATAATACAACACTGTGAATTTAGGCAAAATGACACATCATTTGGAACACAATAGTCTTGGTTGGCTTTTAGCTCTATCTTTTAAATGTGTTGATGAGTTCCTCAGATTGGAGAAGTACTGCCTTGGAATGCCCGGACATTCACCGAAAGAGTCCCGATGTCCCCCAGTTGGCCTGATGGATAGAGAAGGTCCAGGCCTTATCAGTTCAAGAGGAAGAGAGTTTTTCAGAGCTAGAAATACTTCTGGATACCACTCAAATCTGACCCCATGAGCAGTGGCTCCTGATAGAGCTGCCCCTGCTTCCACCACACCCCACCTCCTAGCTCTCATCTGTCATTCTACAACTCCTCTCATTGAGGGTGTCATTAACACCCATTACAGTGAGGAGCTCTCTGACAAAAGGGACAGACTTAATTTTCAGCTTTAGCGTGAAGAAGAAAGAAAATCATTAATGTTAACAATTCTTAAAGAAGAAGGACATACATTTTATATCCATTTCCAGTCATCCTCAGTAATATACTGATGAATATTTATACAAAGAAATATTCTCTTCTGCATCATCCTGAATATGCTTCTCCAGTGTTGATGGGTCTACACTTAAAGAGCTCTGACAGCATCATGCCAAGGCTTTGAGCAGGGGAGGATTCACTGGGTTCCTGACTTTGTGCTCCAGGCCTTCTTCATTCGTGACCTTGCTAAAACCCCATAATTGCCCTGTTGAGGATTATTAACCCACTTTTTTAGATGAGTTATCAAGCTCGCAGAGGCTAAGAAAGTTTCCCCAATGTGTCACCCTTGTGTTTCCAGTGCAGGTCTGTCTTGTCTCCACATTCCCCCTCTTTATACTTCACATCACCCTGCTATAAAGAAACACATATTTCTGCTCTGTTCCAGTGGAGTTTCACAGCAGAGCTTTTCATGAAAAAGGACTCATGGTCCAACTGCAAATGTGTTTGCATACATCCTTGGCTGGTGCTTAAGTGAACTTGAGCATTTTATGTAAATGCCAAGAAAGAAAGAAGTAAATTTCTACATGCTAGAAAAGAAGAGTAAACATTCTCAAACTCTCTTGGGTACACCCTGAGAGCTGTCAAAATGCAGCCCCTTGCAGAGATTTGGATTCCTAGGTCCGGATATTGCCTCAGTGGTTGGACGCTGGCCTACCTATCAGCTGGCATAAGCAATCATCCAGGTTTGCCAGGACTGAGAGGTTTCTGGAATACAGGACTTTCAGTGCTAAAACTGGCAAGATGCCAGGCATTGAGATGAGTTGGTCATCCTACTAGTGTCTGCTGTCTCTTCTCCCTTCCCAACAGCACCCTGAATTCTATTGGGTATCCATCTGTCCCACACACAGGCTCTGGGTTGTGGCCTATTGCCCTTAGTCATTGGTTCAGAGGTAGGCATGTGACCTAATCAGACTCAACCTAGGAGAATCCGAAGACTGAGGCCTGGCCTACTGGGACAGCAGTACTCCCTGCCCCATGGATTATGTGGAGTAATGTGTTGTGATCTCTAAAGCAGAAGCAGCCATATTACTACTATGAAGCCAAGGCCATAAAGAGCAGGAGCAGTGAGATCAAATGACGCCTTGTCCTTGAAAACCTGGAGTCTCACCTAACCTTCAACCTACCCTATCTCCAGCGTCTCTGGATCACAAATCCTCTTTATTTTTTTTTCCCTCCTTTAATTCCCCCACATACACTCCCACTTCCACCCCTAACCTATGGATGTTGCCGTTTCTCCTTAAGAACTGGATCTCTGAGCGTCTCCTCCCACACACTCGGGGCGTGCACCCGGGGCCGGAACCCCCCCGGGGCCAGGCGCACCCGGGCCCTGGTGCACCCAGGGTATGGTCCATGGCTCCACCTGGGGCGCAAATCCAGGACTGTCTGCATGTAAAGCAGATGTGCTAACCACTACACTATGGAGCCACCCCCATATCCTCTTTATTTTTAAGCCTGTTCAGCTTAGGCCTCCAAGCGTACAAAGGCCAACATGAGCCATTTCTCTTCATCAGTGGTTCTTAAATTCTGCACCTATCAGAGTCAATCAGAGGTCTTAGAAAACAGACTACAAGGCCCCACCCAGAGTTTTGAATTTTGGCCCAGGCCTGAGAATTTGCTTTTTTAACAAGTTCCCAGGTGATACTGAAGACACGCTTGGGAACCATTACCCTAAAGATAACAAAAACCCAGCTCTTTGCCTTCTTCACAATTTCTATTTAAATTTCCATATAGACATTGTATGTGAAAAGAAAAAAATATAAAATGCATGTATGTATACTCTACCTTACAGAGGAATTAACAGACTTTTCCAGTTCTCACAGATACAAGCACTCAAAAACAAAATTTTAGACAGGAAAAGAGGGTGGGGTGAGGTGGTGCATAGAGATCGGACCTCAATATAAGACAGCATTTTTAACTATTCCCGTTGATGTGCTTTACTTGATCCTGTATGCATTTGTCAGTGCTGACTCTAACCATCTTCATCTGAGCAGAGTCAGTCAGGCTGTTTCTGGGAGGCCCTGCTGACATCCTGGTCACGTCAGGTCACTCAGGGCAGTTACAGCCCTTACCCAACAACATGTGCCTCTTCACGATGAAAGAACATAGCCTCTTCTCTCTGCCCCTTCTCTTAAAAAAACAGGTAAGTGTTCTCCCACTTTACATAGCGCTTCTAAACATATATAAGAAAGGAATATTGTTTAGAGTTGACATGGAAAGTGTCTTCTTTTGTGTTGTGTGACGATTCATTTTCCAAAGCCTTTTTCCTCTGCTTTGGAAAAGCCCTGGATCCATGTGGGACCTTGTCAAGTGGCATCAACAGCTGCCTCCTAAATGTCATCTTTCTGAGAGAAAACTCAGAATCTACCCTGGAGAAACATAGTGTGAGCGAAGGGAAAGACTCTTGACTTAGGAGCACCCAGCATTGCACTAGGTGGGCTTGGAAGAGGTGGAGACTGGTAGTCATTTTGCTGTGTCACCGTGGCTGGGTTGTGGGATCCAGGTATTTAATCAAACACTAATCTAGATGCTGCTGTGAACGTATTTTGTAGATATGATTAACATCTTCAATTGTAGACTGAGTAAAGCAGTTTACTCTCTGTAGTGTGGGTGAGCCTCATCCAATCAGTTCAAGGCCTTAAGAGCATAACAGGTTTCCTGAAGAAGTTCTGCCTCAAGACTGTGACATCAATTCCTGCTTGAGTTTCCAGGCTGCCATCCTGCCCTGTGGATTTCAGACTTGCCTACTCCCACAATTGCATGTACCTATTTTTATGTGTGTGTGTGTGTGGATACACACGGATATGGATATGGATACACCCTATTGTTTTAATTTCTCTGGAGAATTCTGTCTGTTACAGAGGCCTCTTTCTCTTTTCTATGCTGCATTTGGGACAAAAGCAGAGCTTAAGCAATGCGCAGAGGACAGGAGGAATTAAATGCAGTTCCAGTGTCCCTCCAGCTCTGCCACTAAGACAGTGGGACTAGAAACAGACTGGCTCATTGGAGCAGAGAAAAGTCTGATTTAGACACTAGCCTCAGTCCCAGAGGTTGAGTACGGGAAAAGGTGAGATTGCCATGGTACCCCGATCGGCCACCTACTTTCTCTGCATCCATGATTACTAACACCACATACAGAGTCTCAGATTTGAAATGATTTCAAAGGAAATTGTCAGAAGCAATGGAGATTCCTTCTAGTTACAAAGAGGGAGAAGGACACCATCTCCTATCTCATTTCACAAAGATGGCATTATGGCAGCTAAAGCCAAGCTCTTTGGAAATAAGCTCCTAACACACGGAATGGTGTGTGGACAACATTTGAGCACATTCTCTGTGCCTGGCCTCATGTGAGCACCCACAGGGAAAAATGCTAGAAGAAAGAGGCCTGGTTCCTGCCTCAAGGACATGACCTTGTAACTGTTAGGCTCATATCTCTTTCAAGGCCAGCCCCAGCCCTAGAGAGCATCCCAAACCATAATGTATAGGATGCATTGGCAGGTCTTCATGATCCTGCCTGCTCTACCCCTGCCCTCTTTGTTACGGTTCTTGCAGTCCTTTGTTCTACCTCTCCGTCCTATGCTCTGGCCACTCTATGCCTCCCCACCTTGCACCCCCTCCTCTCTCTGCTTCATGGCCAGCTCTGTGTAGGGCTCCTTGGATGGCCTTCCGTAGTCCACAGCACTAACTGTGGCTTTGTGATTTGACTCTTTCTTCTGCATGTTCATCCCTGATGTCTCTGTGTGTCTAAATCTCCTCTTCTTATAGAGATACCCACCAGATTGGATCAGGGTCCATCCTAACAATCCCATTTTCATTTAATCACCTCTCTAAAGGTCTTGTCTCTGAACATAGCCAATGTGGAGGTGATAGGGGTAGAGTTTCAACATATGAATTTGGGAGGACACAATTCAGCCCATAACACAAAGAATGTGAGTTTGTCCCAGAAAAATAAGGAATGAGCCATGGGGCAAACCACCCTGGAGGATGAGTCTGAGGAAAGCAATTCACCAGAAATCTAGCTCCCTCTGGAACTGGCTCCTTCATCCCCTCCATGACACTCACCTGGAGTTCTTAGGTGCACGTGTCATCCTCCCTCGGGGAGAGAAAACTAAAGACATCTCCAGGAGTAATGAGCTTTCTTCTCCCCCAGGTCTGAGTGGAACAGAATGCACTCCCAACAGCCACTAGGTCTTTGGATATTCTTGTCCCTTCCAACCAGTCTCAGAGCAGCTAGGTACGTAGCCTGGTGGAATTAGCCATTTTTTGGATATTTTGGACACAACTCTAAAATAGAATATTATGTAACAAATGAAATGATGAAATGATTTGTTGATTTTATTAAACAAAAATCAAAAATTCATAAAATTATGTGCATCGCAACTGTATTTTTAGTTAAATCACATATTTATGTGAGAAAATACTCAAAAATCTCGTGTTATCATGCTAACTGGTTCCATCTCTATATATTAGAGTTTCACGCAATTTTCTTCCTGGTTATGTATTTTCTTTTTTGTACAATGGCCATGTATTACGCACAGTGGAGGCAGAAGAGTGTAGTTCTTAAAAATGTATACTCTACAGTTGAAATTTCTAAGCTCCTCCAGCCCACAGTGTGACTTGGTGTATAGAGAATAAAGAATTAAGAACTTTAGAAATGGACTTCACTGGGAGCCAAGACAATAATGACAACTGGTAAACACAGTCACATGATTGGACATCCCTCTGGATGTGAACAGAATGCTCAAAACCACAGAAACATCAGCCACAACTGCAGTCAATAAATTACGACTGCGAAAGCCAATAAGCAAAAGGATTCCATCCTGTAAGGACCATATAAGCTGAACATTTCAGGCAGATAATGTCCAAGTCTGACCCAAGACCACCACAATGAGAACTCTTAGAGATGAAGACTCTGACTTTCTGCCTGTTGTAGCAACTGGCTTGGACCTACGCCGGACCATCTGTGCTACCAGTCAGCAAAGTTCACTTTGGAGACCCTAAGGACTTTCATCCCTTCTCTCTGCCATGTAAGCCTCTGTACCTTCCCCTCTCAATGTGTTGTGTGTTGACCTGCATGGATACCTGATTGGTTTATCTGAGAAGGTTCTACTCATGTTACGACGTAAAGTAAAATAAACCTGATATTGTGGAAAAACATAAACACATCCAAGAGTGTTATTTTGGTGGCTGCCTTCCTTGCTCACAACAGAGAAGTAGTTGACACTCTTTGAACTTCAGTTTCCTCATCTGTGAATGAGGCTATTACAGCGTCTGCTTCACAGGGTTGTGCTGAGGATGAAATGGGAGAAACCACTTCAAGCTCTCAGCACAGTGCCTGGGATACAAAAGTGCTCAAGAGTTATTATTTCTGTAATTAGTACTCAAAACTAAGAGCAAATCACCTTACGTATGCCCCTCATTCATAATTACTAGAATGGTGTCTTGAGACCCCAGGCATTCAATAAATATATCAAAAGTAAAATAAATAAAATAAAATAATAAAGAAATGAATAAATGACCAAACCACCCAGCAAGGAAAGCTGCTCTACACAGGGCAGGGTTCACACCTGTGGTGTCCAAGGTTCCTGCAGCAAGTGGTGACATACACTGTGCACCGCCAGGCCCCACGACTGGTCCCACACCAACTCATCCCTCAGGGATGGCATCCAGAGTGCTGACTAGCTCAGCACTGGCCCTGGTTCCCAGAACTGGTCACCAGACACAAATGGTTCGCCCTGGACTCACAGTCCCCACAAGACTGATGGGCCCTCAACCACATCCTGCTCTACGCTCTCACCCTTCATAACCCCACCTTCCAGCCAGTCTCAAGGACCATACTGAACTTGTGGGATTCTGTTACAAATTAATGCTATTATTTATTGAGCACCTGTCATGTGCCAGCCCAGGACTGGATTCTTTACATATGTTATTCCATTCCAGTTCATACAAGAAGCCTATGAAGTAAATAGAGTATTAAAATGGAAAATGATGTATTACAGGTCAACCCCAAGCTCAATTTCTTAAACCAGTAACACAACTGAAATAATGTGTTATGATGTAAAATGCTTAAACCATTGCTTGCTAAACAATCAACATGATTATTAACAAATGTTTACCTTTTGTCAATAATAAGACATCCTGGCACCAACAAAACCTAAGAAAAACATTCTCTCTCTCTCTCTTTTTTTTTTTTTTGACATTCAGACATCTTCAAAAGTCTGCCAGATGTGCTGATAATGGATAAATTGTATTTGGAATGTAACTCAAAACTTTTTTCTCACATGGTTTTATTTTAATTAAGGTATAATTTATATACAATGGAGAGCACAAATCTTAAACTTTTTACATTGTAAACACCCATGAAAGCACCCCCACAACAAGTTACAGAATGCTCCAGCACCCCACTAAGCTCCCCTGTGCCCTTTCCAGTCAGCACCCCCGACCTCCAGAAGGAACCTGCTATAGACTGAATTGTGACCCCCCAAAATTTGTATGTTGAAGCCCTAATCCCCAGTGTGCCTTGGAGATGGGGCCTTTACAGAAGTAATTAGGGTCAAAGGAAGTCATGAGGTAGGGAATTCATGATGGGTTTAATGTCCTTAAAGAAGAGACAACAGATAGTTTGCTCACTCTCTTCCTCTCTGTTTGCCATGTGAGGACACAGTAAGAGGTGACTGCAAATCAGGAAAACCGCTCATACCAGAAATCAGCCATGCTGGCACCTGATCTTGAACTCCCAGCCTCCACAACTGTGAGAAGTAAATTTCTATTGTTGAAACTACCCAAGTTATGTCATTTTGTTATGGCAGCCCAAGCCAACTAAGACAGAACCTCTATCTCGACACCATCTACCACAAGCCAGTTTGGACCTTTGCCACCCATGTGGAGTTTGACCTTAGCTACCCATGTGGAGTTTGACCTTAGCTAATGAGATGGAGGAGCCAAGAGAAATGTGGTATCTCATCAGATGGTCTCTTCTCTGTTGAGCTGGGGCCCGTGACCCTTGAAGAAAAGACCTTGGAGTCACGTGGAGAAGCCAGATGGCTCTGAGAAAGGACAGTTAAGGGATCTCTGCTCCCGCCAGCAGCCCTCAAAAGCTTCCACCTCCGCATCCCATCTGTTCAAACTCAAGTCCAAAGGGGAGCCTGCAGTGTTCTCAAGGATGGGCTTCCAGATTTGCTTTATTTTTAGACAATTTATCACTTTCTTTCTCCCATGGCCAGTCCTGTCAGTACGAGAGAGTTGTATCAGTGGAGGGTAGCTGTAATAAATTCTTAATTAGTTGTGAAATCAGTCCCAGAAATATGACAGAATTTATTTGGTTAGGAAGTGGGTCTCCACACTAGAGGTTTGTTATTATTAATGAGAAGTTGACAGAGAAAACTCTCTCAAGGTAAGAATCACAATAAATTCAAACTTACTTTCTTTCTCAATTCCATAGCAGGAGAGCTTGAGAACTCAGGGAGAGCCACTTAAAAGGGAAAAAATAAACTGCAAAATACCTGATAAAATACTTTTACTGGGTATCTTCACTCCCTTGTATGCTGTGAATCAATAGAGCAAAGCCTGTCCTGCAGTGCATAGAGCCCTGAGCTTAGATTCATGAGGCAGGGTCTAGCTCAGGCTCCTTGTCGTCTAGCTGTGTGACCACAGGATCCTCTCCCTGCAGGCCTGGTCTCCTCCCCCACAGCATGAAGAGATGGGGTTTGTTTGCTTCATTCTCTTAACATTCCTTGAGACCCCTTTGGTGTGGGGTACAGTGTTGGGATCTGAGGACTCAGAGATGAACTGGTTGTGCATCTTCCCCTCCAGGGACTTCCAGGAGGAGGGAGACACTGACAATGACCCACAGAGTGGCTAAGGCTGTACAGAGGTATGTGACAATGGGGTCTGTGGGGAGCACATGGAAGGAGCACTAACCCCAGACTGGAAATTATGAAGGATCCGCAGAGCTGTGGCTCCTGAGCTGAGTGTTCAAAGGCAAGTAGGAGACATCCATATTGAGAATGGACGGAGACTCAAGTAGAGGAGTGCAGACAATAGCACGGAGAGCAGGTGCTGGAAATGGGGTGAGAGGGACTTGCATGAAATGCTAAGGTGCTTGGAATTTGTCCCACAGGCAAGACAGCTCCAGAATAACTTGAGGCAGAGGTGTGATATGGTTTAATTAGAAGTCAGAAAAATGAAGGAGAAGTGATAGAGGAGTCAATGACTCCTTGGTTTCTGGTCATCCCCAAGAAAGAGAACATGAGCTGAGGAGCAAGTAGGAAGGGGTAAAGTGGGAGAAGATGATGAGTTTAGTTCAGGGCATGTTGGCTTTGTGGCTTCTGTGAGACATCCACATAAAGGCATCCTAGACACAACTGGATGTATAATTATAAAGCTCAGGAGAGAGAGCCTTGAGTTATAAATACAGCAGTGGTAGCCACTGGCATGAAGTGTGTATAAGTTGTTCCACAATACTAACAGTCGAGTCATCAAGATGTCCCATTTCACACCCTTGGGCCTACTTCTCCCCACTTCCTCAATCATCCAAGAAGCACAGTGGCTCATTCAAACCAAAGGAAGATTGTCCACTTCCTGGATAATATAGCTCTGAGGGGCTGAGTCTGCTGCAGAGAGGATGCTCTCAGTGTGGCGTACTGGCAGGCGCCCAGCAGCCACATAACAACAAAGCTGTGCGTCCAGGTCGACACAACCCTCTGAGGGAGGGAAGTACACCTAAACTTCCCTTGTTTCCATACCAAGCTCTGTCCCAGCAGCCTGTGGCCTATGCCCCTCACATATTCTCTCAGCCCTTCTCTTCCAAAGGTCCATGATGTCAGAGCTGGCTCAAATATCTGTCATCTATGACATGCACACTAGCATCCTTCCCAGCAGTGCCAAGCAACTAAAAGCATGCATTCCCTGCCATTCTCAAAAAAAAGTTTAATTGCCTTCATGGTTTAAATGAATCGGTTAGATTTATTTCTTAAATAAGATAATAAACCACGTAGTACAAAGTCCACATAATTTAGAATTCTGTGAGTACAAAAGGAAAGCCACAAAAGAATTTTTCTTCTCACTGATGTCCTCCAGGCCTTCCAGTTCCCCACCTACAGGCAGCCAGCTATCAGCGTCTCCTGCTTAGCTCTAGATACATTTTTTGGCTATCCAAGCACATACTTACCCATATTCCCAGTAGACTGCAGACCCTGGTCTGTACTTTGATTTTTTTAAACAATATATCCTGAAGATCATTTCAAATTAGTGCTTAGGAAGCATTCTCATTCTTTTTAGAGATATGTTATGAATTTGCATTAATAACATAATTTGTGCAGCCACCTCTCTAATGGCGAACACTTGGCTTGTATCCTATGCTTTTCTCTTGTCAACAATGTTGTAACTAATAACTGTGTTATTAGTTACACTCATCTCACTCATCTCACTCATGAGTGAAAAATCTGTAGGTTGATACCCTAGAGGTGAAAAGGCTGAGTCAGTGTTACCATCTCTCAGAAACCACTCAAGAAACTCACGAGTACTTTTTTCCTAATAGCAGAAAAAAATAAAATGTAAGGTAAATGTCATCAGAAAAGGGAATACAAAGGACAGGAGACAAGATGGCACTGTGTCTAGATTTTCTAAAATATGCAGGAGTTAAATAAAGGAGTAAGGGATAGCCAAGTAATTGATGGATGTGGCAGGTTAGGCTCTCCAGGAAGCAGAACCAAAGTCTGAGGTTGTTTATTATAGGATTGCCTTTGAAATCCACACCTGTGGAAAGGAAGGAATGGAAACAGGAGTGGATGGGAAAGAAGCGAGGTGTTATGCAGACTAACATTGTGGGGCACTCACCCCTGAAGTGAGTGGCCAAAGGTGCTCTGAATAGGACCAAAATAGCTAAACCATAACCCCTCTTCCTCCATCAGTCATCAGCTGTGTGCTGCCCCATGCAAGGAAAGCTGAGAGAATCCCTGAAGACAGCTGAAGGCTTTATACCAACAGCACATACAGCAGCTGGGCAACAAGTCCTTCCCTGAAGGGAGAGCTGGGCAGTGCATCTCCATGTCCATCTCATCAGAGGGCAAGACCTCAGGAAAAAAACAGTTTCTTTTGTAGATAAAAATGCAAGACATCAAGGGAACCCAAGTCTTGGTGAAAGGGTTCCTCTTTCAGCCAAGTAAAGTGGTATAGAGGGCATGGCTGAGTGATAGAGATGTGAACTCCATGCCTGAACTGCAGAATCCTAATCCTGACACTAACTAGATGTGCTATGGACAAGTAACTTAGTTACTCTGACATCACTTCTAGGCAACCATCTTACTGCTGAGAACTGCTGTTCCTGGTGCTGCTTAGAGTCCTCACCCAACCTCTGGGCCTGGAGCCCTGCAGCAGGTGAGAGGTAGAAGAGAAAGTGCACAAGCTTAAGGAAAGTTCAGGTTAGTTCAGGGTTTAACTCTTCTGAGCTTCAGTTTCCCCATCTATAAAGTGCATGCAATAAAACCTACCTTGCAGGGTTGTATGAGACTCTGATGAAGAAAAAATATAAAATCCCTGGCACATAGCAAGAAATAGTAGCCACCTCTGTTTTAATATTGTTGTGATCATGAAAAGAGATGCTCTGAATTTGAAAATTCGACCTTTGTGAAAAGAGAGCTATAGCTGATCAAAACCTCTGCTTTCTCTTTTTCCTTTCTGCTCATCTCCTTTTCCTTTCTCCCTCCTCATTCTCCCTTCTTGGACTCCTCTCCTTGCTGAATCCATGCCCTCCTTTTTCTCTTTCCTCCCTATTCCTCCCCTTCTCTTTTCTCCTCACATCATCCATCACTCCACAGACCCTAAATCTTGGGAACTTGTAAGAAATAGTAAAATCAGTCCTTAATACCATCATTCTTCCCAGTCAACACCATCTCTCCCCATGCTGTCACTATTTTCCCAACACCTGGCCACATCCTGTTCTCAAAGTTCTGCTTCCTACTGGCTTTCAGCCAATCCAAAGACAGATCAGTTATATTTCTATAGGAACTCTAAATTGAAAAGCCTGGGAGACTCAGATCAATGGAACAGGACTGAGGCACTTCTTTTTCTGTACAGGCCATTATGCTATGTGACCACACCTGAGTATATAAGTGTATGCACAAATGTGCATGCATGCATATAACCAGACTTGGTACCACATTTCTGTAAGATGGAGAGAAGTTTGCAAAGAGCCTTCAGGTCCTGGGTAAAGCTGATCTGTTTCCCAAACCTAGTTGTTCTCAAAATCCAACCCCAGACCAATAACATCAGTATCACCTGGGAACATGTTATACAAATTCTCAGCCCCAGCCCAGATCTCCTGAATCAGAAACTCTGGAGTTTTGTGGGGTGGGGTTACAGAGAAAGAGCTGATTCTGGGTCTGATATTCAGCTTCTGAGCCTCCTTCCACTCACTACATCAACTAGTATTACCTACCACTGCCTCATTGGGCCACTGCCACACTCTTGTCCCTGGTTTGCTCAAATTCAGATTCCTCAATTGCTAGATTATGGTTATCAAGGAATAACTCTGAACATTCATTCTACTGCTCGAACACCTTCAGCGCCCCCCACTCTCCATAGAGCCAAGGCTAAACCACTTGGCAAGGCCATCAGATGATCTCTCTGACCAAGAGGCAGTGTGCCCTCTCTATTCATCCCCTGTGACTCTCAACCCAGACACTGTTGCTGAATACACTGTGCCCACTTGGCAGAGTTCATTCAAATGCAATGATCCATCATTTCATTTTCTAATATGACCTCCTCCATGAAACCTCATTCTCTCAAGCTCTTTATCTATTTTTGCATCTCAGATTCTCCTTCCCATGTTTATTACACAGATCTTCATGGGAAGCCTGACCAAGTTTCATCTCCTTTCCCAAGGCCCCTAAAATCATGCCCCTTTATCATAGATGGACAACATCAAGTTTAAGAGAGAAGGATGATCTGCTAAATAGACGGACTAGTAAGACATCTCACACTAAGGACGAGCCTAGTGAGAAGTGTTTTACAAGAGAAAATTGCATCACCCATAAACCATAAAGAATTTTGTAGAAAAAAATTGGCTCTCAATGAGCTACCCCATTGTTGGTAAAATTTATTATTAATTTTAATGGCTTCAAGCAGTGCCATTAATAAGCAGGTCAATAAATCTCTACTTCTGCCCTTGCAAATTTGCTAATTGCCAATTAAAATGCCAGAATGTCTTTCTAAGTGACTATGTTAAATAAGAATACCATGACTGATTCAGAATCTCCTAAATGTTTGAGGGAGCATCTCCTCTCCACTGAGAAAACACCAATTGTTACTAAAACCTCCGGAATTTGATTAAGGAAGGGCAGAGAGAACTAACCAGAGCCAGCAGAGATGGGGAGTGTCTCACTGAAGACCACCAGGGGAAACTCATCAGCAAGTCATTACAACAGCAAACACATATATATATCTTACTGTGTGCCAGTTACTGTTCTGAGCCCGTTACACTTAACTGGTTTAGTCCTCAGCTCTCCTCTATGAGGGAGTTGCTGTGAGCATTACTATTGGTAATACTTTGTACTTACTGATGTATTATTATTCATTTTCACTCTGATTTAAATAAACCAACATTTACCTTAATGGTTCCTGTGAACCCAGCTTTGATTTTCTGGTTTGTTTACAACTAGATTGTTGTTATCATGATGTTGAGCCTCATTCATCTATGCATTCAGAGTCATATACTGAGTCTGAAAATACTCATTAAGTGCAACACAGTTTTATTGAATGTGCAAAATGAAAAAAACAGGCACGATATATGTGTTTCGAAAATCCTTTTATTTTCTTCCTAGGAGCACAGTTTAACACAGTTACTGAGCCCCCAGGAGTTAGTTTGGAACTGTGTGACTGAACTAAAATGAAGGGAATGACAGTGGAAGTGGCATTGCCAATGTGAGAAATGTCCAAACCTGTAGAGAATTTTAATGAGTTTATTGAGCCAAACTGACAACAATTGCTGGGAAGCAAAAATCTCAATGGATTGAGAAAATGCTCCAGAGGCTGGTAGTTTTGCAGCTTATTTTATACATTAGAATCAAAGGAGGAGACATAAGAAGGGTTTACATGAAATCCATTGGTGGTAGATTAAGGGAGCAGGAGAAAGCAAGGCAGGGAAACCTCTGGGATTGGATAAAAAGGCAAAAAAGAGCAAAACACACTTCTTTTACATTGCTAGGTACAGGATAGTTAATGATTAATATTTATAGCACATAGAGATGATATGTGGTAAACACGATAATAGTGAAGGATCTCATGCTCTGGTTCCAGTGCTTGGGCCTTGAGAGGTCTGGAAAAGAAGATTACTCTGACATTGTAAACATACACAAACTTCATTTCTTTAATATAGCTTTTTTCTCTGATTCAAGCAGGCTTTGCCTAATATAACAACATTATGGCTCACTTGCTGTTCCACTCTTATCCTTCCACCTTTGTATGCCTACTTCCTTAATCATTAAGCCTTAGGACATGAGGTTCTGGAAAGTGTCGAATATTTTATGAATAGAGCCACAGGTCTATCGATTATGAGAACCATAAGTTTCAGTTAAACAAAGGATAACATATTGGCTTCAGGTGTGTTTCAGCCCTAGAACCATATAGGTGGAACAGCCCAAATGACCACCTTCCCACAAGACCAGACAG
>NW_006442484.1:5002124-5006765 GCF_000325575.1 Pteropus alecto
TAACATCAGTATCACCTGGGAACATGTTATACAAATTCTCAGCCCCAGCCCAGATCTCCTGAATCAGAAACTCTGGAGTTTTGTGGGGTGGGGTTACAGAGAAAGAGCTGATTCTGGGTCTGATATTCAGCTTCTGAGCCTCCTTCCACTCACTACATCAACTAGTATTACCTACCACTGCCTCATTGGGCCACTGCCACACTCTTGTCCCTGGTTTGCTCAAATTCAGATTCCTCAATTGCTAGATTATGGTTATCAAGGAATAACTCTGAACATTCATTCTACTGCTCGAACACCTTCAGCGCCCCCCACTCTCCATAGAGCCAAGGCTAAACCACTTGGCAAGGCCATCAGATGATCTCTCTGACCAAGAGGCAGTGTGCCCTCTCTATTCATCCCCTGTGACTCTCAACCCAGACACTGTTGCTGAATACACTGTGCCCACTTGGCAGAGTTCATTCAAATGCAATGATCCATCATTTCATTTTCTAATATGACCTCCTCCATGAAACCTCATTCTCTCAAGCTCTTTATCTATTTTTGCATCTCAGATTCTCCTTCCCATGTTTATTACACAGATCTTCATGGGAAGCCTGACCAAGTTTCATCTCCTTTCCCAAGGCCCCTAAAATCATGCCCCTTTATCATAGATGGACAACATCAAGTTTAAGAGAGAAGGATGATCTGCTAAATAGACGGACTAGTAAGACATCTCACACTAAGGACGAGCCTAGTGAGAAGTGTTTTACAAGAGAAAATTGCATCACCCATAAACCATAAAGAATTTTGTAGAAAAAAATTGGCTCTCAATGAGCTACCCCATTGTTGGTAAAATTTATTATTAATTTTAATGGCTTCAAGCAGTGCCATTAATAAGCAGGTCAATAAATCTCTACTTCTGCCCTTGCAAATTTGCTAATTGCTAATTAAAATGCCAGAATGTCTTTCTAAGTGACTATGTTAAATAAGAATACCATGACTGATTCAGAATCTCCTAAATGTTTGAGGGAGCATCTCCTCTCCACTGAGAAAACACCAATTGTTACTAAAACCTCCGGAATTTGATTAAGGAAGGGCAGAGAGAACTAACCAGAGCCAGCAGAGATGGGGAGTGTCTCACTGAAGACCACCAGGGGAAACTCATCAGCAAGTCATTACAACAGCAAACACATATATATATCTTACTGTGTGCCAGTTACTGTTCTGAGCCCGTTACACTTAACTGGTTTAGTCCTCAGCTCTCCTCTATGAGGGAGTTGCTGTGAGCATTACTATTGGTAATACTTTGTACTTACTGATGTATTATTATTCATTTTCACTCTGATTTAAATAAACCAACATTTACCTTAATGGTTCCTGTGAACCCAGCTTTGATTTTCTGGTTTGTTTACAACTAGATTGTTGTTATCATGATGTTGAGCCTCATTCATCTATGCATTCAGAGTCATATACTGAGTCTGAAAATACTCATTAAGTGCAACACAGTTTTATTGAATGTGCAAAATGAAAAAAACAGGCACGATATATGTGTTTCGAAAATCCTTTTATTTTCTTCCTAGGAGCACAGTTTAACACAGTTTACTGAGCCCCAGGAGTTAGTTTGGAACTGTGTGACTGAACTAAAATGAAGGGAATGACAGTGGAAGTGGCATTGCCAATGTGAGAAATGTCCAAACCTGTAGAGAATTTTAATGAGTTTATTGAGCCAAACTGACAACAATTGCTGGGAAGCAAAAATCTCAATGGATTGAGAAAATGCTCCAGAGGCTGGTAGTTTTGCAGCTTATTTTATACATTAGAATCAAAGGAGGAGACATAAGAAGGGTTTACATGAAATCCATTGGTGGTAGATTAAGGGAGCAGGAGAAAGCAAGGCAGGGAAACCTCTGGGATTGGATAAAAAGGCAAAAAAGAGCAAAACACACTTCTTTTACATTGCTAGGTACAGGATAGTTAATGATTAATATTTATAGCACATAGAGATGATATGTGGTAAACACGATAATAGTGAAGGATCTCATGCTCTGGTTCCAGTGCTTGGGCCTTGAGAGGTCTGGAAAAGAAGATTACTCTGACATTGTAAACATACACAAACTTCATTTCTTTAATATAGCTTTTTTCTCTGATTCAAGCAGGCTTTGCCTAATATAACAACATTATGGCTCACTTGCTGTTCCACTCTTATCCTTCCACCTTTGTATGCCTACTTCCTTAATCATTAAGCCTTAGGACATGAGGTTCTGGAAAGTGTCGAATATTTTATGAATAGAGCCACAGGTCTATCGATTATGAGAACCATAAGTTTCAGTTAAACAAAGGATAACATATTGGCTTCAGGTGTGTTTCAGCCCTAGAACCATATAGGTGGAACAGCCCAAATGACCACCTTCCCACAAGACCAGACAGGGTCAGGAAAAAATGGGTAACCAACAGAAATTTTTAATAACCCTATTCAAGATTAAAATGGCTCATTTCCATATTTCCCTAATGAGATTTTATCAACTCAATTTGAAAATTTGTAATGATTGAAGGCTCACAAATTTGCAATGGTTTTATTACTAAGTAATAAATTTATAACTATTACTACATTTGTAGTAAAACTTTTGTAATCAGAGCATTTTAGACTCCCAGGTATAGTTATTTTCTAAAAGTATTTCAATATATTTTTTAAAATAGCTGTTAACATACATGCATAAAACCTTAATTTCCCCAAGCAAAACCAGTTATTTATTGCCTATAGTGGCTTTTAAATAATTAATGAATATTTCTAAATTGTGTTTATTGGGATAACATTGCTTAATATAATTCTACAATTACCAGGTGTACATTTTAATGTGACATCTACATATTCTATCGTGTGATTACCACGCAAAGTCCAGTTTCCTTCAGTTACCATATATTTGATCCTCTTTACCCACTTCACCCTCCTTCTACACTCTTATAGTTAAGCCTCTTTACCCCGTCTACCTCACCCATCCTCCCCAAAACCCTACTCTTTCTTAACCATAGTCCATTGTCCATAATGGTGTCTGTTTCTTTGTCCTGTTCTTTGGTTGCTTTTAGATTTATATGCAACATATAAGTAATATCACATCATTTTCAACTTTTTCTGTCTGGCTTATTTTACTTAGTATGATTATTTAAAGATGCATCCATATTGTTGCAAATGGCAGTATTTCATCTCTTCTTATGGCTGAGTGATATTCCCTTGTACATATGTACCACAGCTTCTTTAGCCAGTCATCTATCGTAGGACATTTCGGTTGCTTCCATGTCCTGGCCACTGAAAATAATGCCGCTATGAACATCAGTGTGCAAATAACTTTTTGGATATGGGTTTTCAAGTCTGGGGTAAATACCCAGTAGAGGGATTGCCGGATCATATGGTAGATCAATTCTTAGTTTTTTGAGGAACCTCCATACTGTTTTCCATAGAGGCTGTACCAATTTGCAGTCCCACCAGCAGTGTATGAGGGTTCCATTTTCTCTGCATCCTCTCCAGAATTTGTTATTACTTGTCCTGTTGATTATAGCTATTCCAACAGGTGTAAGATGGTGTTTCATTGTGGTTTTGATTTGCATTTTCCTAATAACTAGCGATGTTGAGCATCTTTTTATATATTTGTTGGCCATTTGTATGTCCTCTAGGGAGAAGTGTCTATTCAGGTCCTCTGCCCATTTTGTGATTGGACTGTTTGTTTTTGTTGTTATTGAGTTGTATGAGTTCTTTGTATATTTTGGATATTAGGCCTTTATCGAAGGTGTTGCTTGCAAATATATTTTCCCATTCAGATGGCTGCCTCTTTACTTTGTTGACAGTTTCTTTTGCTGAGCTGAAGATTTTTAATTTAATGTAGTCCAACTCATTTATTTTTGCTTTTACTTCCCTTGCCTTTGAGATCAAATTCATAACATCCTCTTTAAGACCAAGGTCCTTGAGTTTGGTTCCTATGTTTTCTTCTATGCATTTTATTGTTTCGGGTATTATTCAGGTCCTTAATCCATTCTGTGTTAATTATGGTATGTGGTGATAAATAACAGTCTAGTTTCATTCTTTTGCAGGTGGCTTTCCAGTTTTCCCAGAACCATTTATTGAAGAGGCTTTCCTTTCTCCACTGTATGCTTTTGGCTTCTTTGTTGAAAATTATTTGCCCATATAAATATTGGTTTACTTCTGGACTCTCGATTCTGCTCCACTTGTTTGTGTGTCTGTTTTGCTCTCAATACCATGCCATTTTGATTGCTGTCACCTTGTAATATAATTTGAAGTTGAGTAGAGTGATGCCTCCAGCCTCGTTCTTTGTTTTCAGGATGCCTTGCCAATTTAGGGTCTTTCGCACTTCCATATAAATCTGATGATTTATTGTTCAATTTCTTTTAAAAATGCCAATGGGATTTTGATGGGCATTGCATTCAATCTGTATAATGCTTTAGGTAATATGGTCATTTTAACTATGTTGATTTTTCCAATCCAAGAACATGGAATATCTTTCCATATAATTGTATCTTCTTCAATTTCTTTTAATAGAGTCTTATAGTTTTCATCATGTAGGTCCTTCACATGTTTCATTAGATTTATTCCTAGGAGTTTTATTCTTTCTGTTGCAATTGCAAAAGGCATTAATTTTTCCACTTCTTTTT
>NW_006442484.1:5007974-5019253 GCF_000325575.1 Pteropus alecto
TGCTTACTGAATTCACCTACTCTTCCCCTAAGCTCACTGAGTATCCTTATAAACAATGTTTTGAACTCTGCATCTGGTAGATTGTTTGACTCCATTTTTCCTGTTCTGTTCTTTTATATAGGACATGCTTCTTTGTCTCCTCATTTTGGCTGTCTTTCTGTGTCTGTTTCTATGTACCAAGCAAAGCTCCTAAGTCTCCTGGTCTTATTAGCGCAGATTTGTGACATAGGTGTCCAGTAGCACAGTCCTGAGAGGGGTTCAGCTACAGGCCAAATTTTGCCCAAGCCTGTGCCCCTCCAGGGCCACCTGTTAAGATTGAGCAAGCAATCCACAGATGCTGTTCTTATAGTTGCCTCAAAAGGCCACACCAGAAACCAAGGCCAGCTGCCTCCACCAGTGTGAGTCTAAGCAAGGAGCACCTGACTCACTGAGGATATATGTAGCTGGATGGGGCCGTGAGTTGAGGGAGATGGGGTTTCAGGGAATCTTCTGGGCAGAGTGACCTCTGTTATCCAGTCTGATGACATCACAGCTATGGCAGCACTGTGTCCATGCACTGGGATGGGAGAGGGCTCAACAGGGAACAATGGATACCTCCGGCACTTCTATACCAAGTGAGCCTCACCTCTGGCCCTCACTCCAACAATTCAGTGTTCCCCCTGTAAGTTCCTGGTTCCCCTGTAGCAGCCAACCCAGTGCTAGTGCTCAGAGCGAGCAGGTCCGTCCCCACAAAAATCTGCTCGCAGACGTGGCTCCTTTAAGAGGTATCTGCCACTGCCACAGCCTCCTTGTCTCCCTCAGCCACTCGGGACTGGGGCATCCACGTCCCCACCCCATCCTACCTCCTGTCTTGGCAGAGTGCTTTTTAAGATTTCTCTCTAGTCATATGGCTTGTTCATCTAGCTCCCAAGTGACTTTTCTTTGCTGCTGCTCCTTGTTTCTGTCACAACCTTGATTTGGTCGCCAGAGGGATAAACAGAGCCTCTATCTTCGACACCATTTTGAAGCTCTCTCCCTGTTGTTCTTTTTGTTTGTTTGTTTTCAATTTCATTTAATTCTGCTCTAATTTTTATTATTTCTTTGCTTCTGCTGACTTTAGGCTTCGTTTGTTCTTCCTTTTCTAGTTTTCTAAGATTAAGCGTTAGGTTGTTTATTTTGGCTCATTCTTATTTTTGGAGATAGGCCTATAATGATATGAACTTTCCTCTCATGATCGCTTTTCCATGTTCTGAAAGTTTTGGTATGTTGTACTATCATTATCATTCATTTCTATGTATCTCTTGATCTCTCTTTTTATTTCTTCCCTGACTCAGTTATTCTTCAGTAGCATGTTGTTTAATCTCTATGTATTTGTGGTTCTTCCTGATTTCTTTTTGCAGCTGATCTCTAGTTTCAAAGCATTATGATCAGAGAATATGGTTGATATGATTTCAACTCTCTTATATTTGCTGAGGCTATCTCTGTGTCCCAGCATGTGGTCAATCCTTGAGAATGTTCCCTGTGCACTAGAGAAGAATGTATAAGCAGCCATTGTGAGATGGAAGGCTCTGGAAATGTCAATTATGTTCAGTTGGTCTAAAGTGTCATTTAAAGATGTTATTTCCGTATTGGTTTTCTGTTTGGATTATCTGTCCACAGCTGACAGTCGTGTATGTAGGTCCCCTACTACAATAGTGTTTTGGTCTGTTTCTCTGTTTAGTTCTGTTAGTAATTGCTTTACATATTTTGAGGCTCCCTGATTGGGAGCATAGATATTAATAAGTGTTCTGTTTTCTTGGTGCATGATTTCCTTTATTATTATGAAGTGTCCCTCAGTATCTTTCTTTACCTTTTTTATTTTGGACATTATCCAAGTTGAAATTTCATCTGATATTAGTACCGCTACTCCCACTTTTTTTTGAATGCCATTTGCTTGAAATATCATTTTCCACCCTTTCACTTTGAGTCTATATTTGCCTTGGGAGCTGAGATGTGTCTCCTGGAGGCAGCATATGGTTGGGTTTTGTTTTTTGATCCATTCTGCAACTCTATAACTTTTTATTGGTGAGTTCACTCTATTTATATTTAGGGTGATTATTGAAATAGGAAGTCTTCTTATAACCATTTTATCTTTTGCTTCCTGGTAGCTCAGTGTTTCCATTGCTTCCTTGTTCTTGTGTTTCTGTTTTCTTTATTTTAGTTGGCTTTTGTGGGTTTTCCCTGTGGTCTTTCTTGTTTTATATTACATCCTTCAGTTCTGAATCTTCTGTGTGTGGTTACCATTACAAATATGTAAAGGATAGTTTACACACACACACACACACACACACACACAGTCCTCCATTTTCTTCTGCATGTGCTTTATCTCCATTCTGCTTTACGAATTTCGATCTCTGAATCCTCCCCTTTTCAGTCATTGTTACCTCAGTCTCTTGTATGCTCAACATTCATTACTATCTTGCTATAGCAATTCTCTTTTTATTGTTTAAACTTATAATGCCCTGTTTTTAGTAAGGATTGCCCCTCTTTGTTTCTATTTGCCCGATAGTCACCTTATTCCTAAGTATGTATTTTTTTTGTCATTTTGTTTTAGGTGAGCTGACCCCTTCATTATTTCTTATGGTGCAGGCCTTGTAGAGGAGAATTCTCTCAATTCGGTATGTCTGGAAAGGTCTTAATTTCTCCTTCATATCTAAAAGAGAGCTTAGCTGGATATATTATTCTAGGCTGGTAGTCCCTTTCACTTAATATTTTAAATATTTGATTCCACTCCTTTCTGGCTTGTAAAGTTTGTGCTGAGAAGTCTGAAGATAATCTGATGAGTTTCCCTTTATAAGTTATAGTCTTCTTCTCCCTGGCTGCCCTGAGAATTCTGTCTTTGTCATTGATCTTTGATAACTTTAATACAATGTGTCTTGGTAAAGGCCTTTTTGGGTGTTCTGTTGACTTCTTGAATTCCAGACTCCAGCTCATTCTTTATCTTTGGGAAATTCTTGTCAACTTATTGTCTGAAAATGCTTTCTAGTCCCTGCTCCTTTTCTTCCCCTTCAATAATGCCCATTATTCTTATGTTTCCTCTTCTGATGGTATCAGATAGTTCTTGTATTTCTCTTTCATTATTTTTCATTCTTCAGTTTCTCTCTTCTTCCTTCTGATTTATTTCTAGATTCCTGTCTTCGATATCACTGATCCTTTCCTCCATTTGGTCGACTCTATTTCCCAACCTGCTATTTCATTTTCCAACTCTTGCACTGTGTTTTTTATCTTAGAAGATCTAGTCTGTTCTTTTTGAGGGTTTCAGTCTATTGCTATAGAACTCATTCTGCTCATCTAGTTAGTTTTTCAATTCTTGAAATTGTTGATATGACTCATTTCAGAACTCACTGAGTTTTTTCAGAAGTACCATTCTGAATTTTCTGTCATTTAAGTTGCATATTTCTGTGTCCATAAGCTTATTTTCTGGAGATTTTTCTCTTTCTTTCTGAGATATCTTGTCACCTCAGTTGTTCATCATGCTTAATGGACTATTTCTCCACCTAGACATTAATGGAAGTGTATTCTGCTTTCTTTTTTTTTTTTTCAGAAAGAAGATTTATTATATAAAGCTCTCTCTGTAGCCTGTTGCTAAGAAGATGCTTTTCTTTTGGTTCCCAGTAGGTAGCATCTGAGACTCTTGGATCCCTGCTTTATATAAAGCCTAATAATGCCTTTTTATTTTCTTATAGATGTTTAATCATGCTCAGTCTCAGTCCTTGTCAGTGTTATCAACAGTTTCAGTAGCATTTGCTTAGATTCCTCTGGGCTTCATGTGTTCAGTCTCGGAGGATATGGGGGGAGGATCCCTCTGGGTTGGGGGTTGGGAGTTGGGGGCTGCAGCTCAGCCTTGGTTTTGCAACTGGAGCTGCTAAAAATCAGCCGTTGTTTCTCTGCCATCCTGCTTCTCTGCTTTCTGCCCTGATGATTATGCCATGCCACCAGCAGCATGGAGCTCACAGCAATCCCAGGCAGAGCTGTTCAGGGAAGTTGCCGCACCTTCTCCTCTCCCTCTCCTTCTACAGGGAGCTCCAGCAGCTGCGAGAGGCAGCGTCTTTATTTCTCCTGTCCACCTCCCAATACCCACGGTTCTGACCTGTGGTAGCTCTTGTGCGTAGATCCCATGCTGGTGAGATTTACTAGGTTGAATTTTTTTTCAACCAAATCCCCCAACATTGCTACAGCACCAAAGCACCAAAGAGACATGCTGCTGTGCAGTTTGGATGTTTTTTGTTGAGTTTTAGATGTTCAGCTTATTATTGTTTCAAGGGGAGAGATTTGGGGACGTCTCTCACTCTGCATGTTTCTCCAAACTCCCATAACCTGCTTTTAAATAGGAATTTTTATGTTTAGATCATCTTATGCGGTTACTTCCAGTCTCTGAGTTGTAAGGCCTGCTTGTCAGTTGTAAGGCCTTAATCTTGTCAGATTTAGTATGTGGCCCCTTTTTAATCCACAGTGTATATCACCTCAAGGCCTGGCCCATAAAAACCTTCATTCTATTCTCTATCTTTCTGTGGTAACATTGGTAGCCACATTTTGAAGATAGTAGCACCATGAGATCGAAAGAATATGGTCCTTGAAAGGCTACATGGAACAGATCACCCCTAAGCACCTACCAGCCACATCAGAATTGAGCAATACTGTTTTGCATCTTAAGCTATTGAGATTTGAGGACTTTTTGCTACAACAGCTGCCCCTACTTCTCTAAAATATATGATAGGACTATGAGATTTGGGGCAACCAATGTTCAATTTTTATGTCAATATCCCTACTATACTACTTAGAAGCTGTGTGTTTTTGAAGCAAATGATTTAACTTTTGTTAACTGTATGTTACATATTGCAGAAGGTCTAATAAAACATAAAATATTGGGTTGTGGGGATATTTAAATACAAATCTGTTACCATTTGGGGGGTGATTTGAACTCCAGCATCACCCCAGCAGCATCGGGGGTGGGGGGCAGTAAAAACAGAGAAGTGCAATTAACACTTTTCCTTAGTTCTTCTCTGCCAACGCAGCAAAGAATCACAGGTCAGTGAGATTTAGAAAAAGTAAGATTTATTAAAGGTGTATTTTCAAAAGAGATGGGCCATGATAAGGAAGGCTTAAGCCATGTGTAATTTCGGAGATGAAAAGATAGGAGATAGAGTACATTCCAAGGGAGAGGGTTCTCAGCGAAGAGATCTGAAACAGTGCAGAAGTGCAGAAGGTCTGTATTATATTAGGGCCATGAAGGGTGGTTACAAAGATGTTCCTAAGTGATTGCCACAGGAAGTCATTTTGATTGACAGGTGACCACTATATAACACTTTGCCTAGCGCGCATGTGCTTACCCAGAATTCAGTTTGTCACAATTACATTCATGAACTTCCAGGTATAACATGGTATTATAAGGATAGTATAATGAGGCTCAGGTTGTGGGCAGGTTAGGGTAGTACCTTCTGCTCACACATCTGTAGCCAAATTAAACCAGCTACAGGTTACGGCCCTCCAGTCCTTTGTTTCCCCAGATGCAGGAGGGATTCTCTAACTACCACTGGGGTATTCTTTGGGTGGTCTCTGGGCTGGGCCTCCATTCCTTTTTCTCCTGTCCCTCATGTCTGACTAGCTACCTAACAAATCCCCCAACATTGCCACACGCTTATAGAGTTAAAAAATAATAATTTAACCTAGTAAATTTGAAGCTCTAATTGGCTTTATTAAGTGATTCCTGAATCAGGAAGCATCTTGCAACTAGAATGGTGCTCTGAAGGATTGTACAAAATGGAAGATTTTCATAGGAAGAAGGGTGGGGCAAGGGAACTATTAGCAAAAGAAAATAAAGAATTATTTTGGGGCCAGAACACCTTTTCTTTGGGGGAAGAGAAGAGGAAGGGTCGTTATAATGTGCATTGCCTCTTCTTTCCATGAAGATGGAGAGGGCCTATGTGACAGGTTACCTAACCTGTGCTTGACCAGAAGATTCCAGACTAGTTAAGATTACATTTCTGGGAGAGGCTAAAACTGCAATTAGATCAGGTATTAAATCTAAGTGTGGTATCATGGGCTTTCAGCAAGAGTAATGCCATTTGGGGCTTGTGGTTTTTAGAGGTGTTTGCTTTTGTTTTTGTTTTTTAACAATAGTAAATGTTCGATTAGTAGTACTTAGTTATCACCCTGGAAATCCTTCAAGTTCAAATTTTTCACAAAAAGAAATGATACTGGATGAAGAAGGATGAAGAAGGAAGATAATTGTATTTCTCCTTCCCTTGGGATGGATTGAGTCCAGGATTTTCACAGTTTGCCTCAGTTTGGCTTCACACTTCTGTGTTCACCAGGGGATGCTTTATTTACCTGGACGTAGAATTGAATAGGTGTGAATTCCAAGGTAACAGCTCTGTAGGACTGACATTAGCATTTCAAAAATGCCGTCAAATGGCTGATGGGAAGTGTTTTCACACACTGCCTAATCTCTTTTCACACATCTATGCTCCAAGCTGGATGCTTTTATCACCTATAGAAGGAATTGAATAGCTGTGAGTTCCAAAGCCATGAGGCTTACATTAAATTTTAGCATTTCAAAGAGAAATCAAAGGAGCCTTTAGAAAACAATTTCATATTTCTAAAAGTTATACCTGAGTTTTCTGAGGCTTCTAGGAAGTAAGTTTTTATCTAATTCCAAAAAGAACCAAACTGAGAAATATTGGCAAACCAAGTTTCACAGTTGGAAAGAACCTCAGAGTCCAGCAGGGCCCCTTCTGCCACATGCTAATGAAGTGATCTCTCAGCCTATACTACATCCCATGAGGATGGGAAACTAATCTGTTGGACCCCAGTGTTAGACCCCTCTGGCTGTGAGGATTTTCCTTCTCCTTAGCAAACATCTGTTTCCCTAAACATCTATCCATCCATCTGAGTTATATGCTTTACAGTAAGACCAAATGAGCTAGGCTTCCTGTTATGGTGCAATCCTTCAGATATTGCAGGGCAGCTGTCACAGATTCCCTTGCTTTCACATCTACCTACCCAGTGAAAAGATCCCTGCTGTTCTACTTAACAAACTGTGTCTTTAAAGCAAATTATTTAACCTATGCGTTGATGAAAGAACATCCAGCATTAAAAAAAAAAAAAGTCTTATAAGAGTTTATCTGAGCCAAACTGACAATTGCCAGAAAGAAAAATCTCAATGGATTGAGAAAATGCCCTGGAGAATGTCACTTCTACAGCTTATTTAACACATTAGAATCAAAAGAGGAGACATAAGGAAGGTTACATGAAATTCATTAGTGGTAGATTAGGGAAGTAGGAGAAAGCAAGGCAGAGAAATCTCTGAAACTGGATAAAAAGCAAAATAGAGCAACACATACTTCTTTTACATTGGTGGGTACAGGATAGTTAATGATTAACATTTATAGCACATATAAATGGTATGTGGGGAACAAGATAACAATGTGGTTTTGTGCTCTAGTGTTGGCAGTTGTAACTTTGAGGAATCTGGAAAATTATTCTGACATTTCAAAGGTATGTGTTACTACTGGGGATGGTCTAACTCTGTCATTACCCCCAGTAGCTCTGAACGACTTTATAGCTTCTTTCCTCCGAAGCTATAAAGATTTACAGATTAGTGAAATTTAGGGAAAGTTTTAATAAAGTACATTTCAAGAGAGAAATGGTCTATGCCAGGGATGGCCACAGTGCCATAGAAGTAGGGAGGTCTGCATTATATCTGGTCCATGAGGGGAGGTTACAAGCATGCTGCTAGATGATTGGCATATGAGGTCATCTAAGTTGGCTGTTATATAACCATTTGTCATTGTACATGTGGTCACCCAGAATTCAGTCTGTTATAATCAGAGTCATGAACTTCTGGGTATATGTATGATATAATGATGGTATAATGAGGCTAAGGTCAAGGATGGACAGTGTACCTACTAACTGCTCAAGCTTGTGACTGGACTAAACCAGCGGTTAGTTTTGTGGTTTTTACTTCCTTTAATGGTAATTTTTAACCACAATAGGGGTGTTTCAGGGAGGTCCTAAAGAAGGTCTCTGAGTTGGGCCTGCATTCCTCCCATCATTCATGTCTACCTAAGTGCCTAACATACATACTAAACCTGAGAAGTTCAGGGGAAGCCTGCACGATGGGTCTTACGAACTCAGAGACTGAAAGTAAGCACATAGGATGGTCTGAATATAAAAATTCCTAACTAAAAGTGGGTCATGGTGGGTAGTCATATCCTAAGCCTGTAGGTTCCTTGACAAAGGTCAGTCTTTACTTTAAGACTGTCTATTGCCTTTTTTTCATCTAAGATAACACCTTTGGAAAGTCAGAGTAATCTCCTTTGCCAGACTCCTCAGAGCACAGGCTCACACCAGAGCAGAAAACCACAAAATCCCTCATTATTATCTTGTTCCCCCGCATACCATTTCTATGTGCTATAAATATTAATCATTAACTATCCTGTACCCAACAATGTAAAATAAGTATGTGTTTCTCTATTTTGCCTTTTTATCTAATCCCAGAGGTTTCCCTGCTTTGCTTTCTCTTGCCTCCTTAATCTACCACCAATAAATTTCATGTAAACCCTTCTAATGTCTCCTCCTTGATTCTAATGTATAAAATAAGATGCAAAACTATCATTCTCTGGAGCATTTCTTAATCCATTGAAATTTTGCTTCCTGACAATTGTTGTCAGTTTGGCTCAAATAAACTCATTAAAATTCTCTACAAGTCTGGACATTTCTTACATCAACCTATGTTATCTTAGATGCAAAAAGACAATAAACAGCCTCTCTTAAGGTAAAGATTGACCTTGGTCAAGGCCAAGGATGTGGCTACCTGCTATTGTTACAAAAAAATCAGACGGGTGAGAAACCAAGCACCACACAGAGTGTTGGAGAACTCAGGTTTATTTTGCTGGCGGTCCCAGAAGAGCTAGCGCTCTGAAGATCTGGGCCCCAAGCTCAGGGGTAACCTTACTTTTATAGGGCTTATCCACACAGTTACAACTGGCATGGGCGATTGGTTAAGTCGTCCTCAGATGGTTACAGAACACGCAAGTTGCTATGGGCTACAGGCAGTTACAGAGGATGAGATTTTCAGGCAGGAACTTAGGCAACACATCTGTTATCTAGACAGAACAAGCGAAGGGGAGAGTGAGTCTTCAGTTAATCTCAAGATCACCCTGCCCTTCAGCCTATGTGGCAAGCATGTCTACAGAAGCAGAACAGGGGGGTGATTACAAGGTTAGCCATTTGAGTGGAAAATCACTCTTCAATTCCCCCTTTTGATGCCCTTTAAATTCTTATAGGGCATCAACCTCTTGATTTTCTTGGCCTAGAGGCTGATAAAAGGGTGGTCTAGATGTCACAACCATTTGTAACTTTATAGATTCTAAGCATGAAGAGAAAAACTTAACAAGATAGTTCAGGACACAGGGACCAAATAAGAGAGCTATGGAGAGCATGAGGAGAGGACCTGCAAGTGGGAGAAGCCAGGATCCCCAACTCCATATTCTGGACCAGGACCCCCATGACTCATTCAATCATTGGTGGATTTTTGAGGCTCTGTCTGTGAGCATCTTGGCTGCATCTCTAACTATACCAGATTGATTAACATAAAAACAACATTCTTCTTCTAAAAATAAGCATAACCTTCCTTTTTCGGCCCTTTGAAGATCATGTCCCCCACGGTTTTGTAAAACTACTCCTGCTAAGGAATCTAATTGGCTTTGTAAAGTGACAATGCTTTTGGATATGTCTTCTAAGCTGTCAAATAGGTCCTTGGATAACCTTTGGTAATAAGACAGGGAGGAGGCTAGGCAGGCTGTGCCAGTGCCTACCCCTGTGGCAATACCAAGGCCTGTAAGAAGGGAAATGAATTGTATCGCTCATTTGGTTCTGTAGGACATTAAGAGTTTAACTGCCCATCCTGTCAGTAATTTGGCAGTTCAAACGGGCTGCCTCCCCAATACTTGGGGTGAAGAGTCATGTTACTTGTAGCCCAGTACCAGATGGGGATAGGGAAGCCAAGTAGCGGGCAGAAGATGGAGATAGGCAGAATCAATAAGTCATTGTTAGAAGAGTTTGAGACAATAAGCTAAATTAAGAGTTCTATATAAGTACTTGGTATCCAAAATTCCATTATAGGGTGATAAAAGACACCCGAATATAAAATCCTACTAGAATTAACAAAGGAAGGATTTTCCTCATGATTATAAAAAATTGAAACAACTAATGGCAATTAGACAAAGCCTCTAGAAATGTATTGAAAAAGGGTTTAGCCTGAACATGCAAGAATTGATAGGATCCTGATATAGGCGAAATAGGTCAGGGCTAAAGTGACGCTTTGACTCAGGGTCCAACTGGTGGGTGCTACTGAGGCAAACCTTGAAGCAAGCAGCAGGACAAGTATACTAAAGAGGGTTAGGGCTAAAGGATGATAACAATACATCTGGACAGTCTGGACGGTTGATCCTCAAGCTTCTGC
This sequence comes from Pteropus alecto, assembly GCF_000325575.1. Taxonomy (NCBI): domain Eukaryota; kingdom Metazoa; phylum Chordata; class Mammalia; order Chiroptera; family Pteropodidae; genus Pteropus; species Pteropus alecto. Next base: position 5,018,458 of record NW_006442484.1, read on the forward strand.
CGTGCATAGACTGGCCAGCTTCTGGGGGTGGCCAGAGTAGAGCCGAAGATCTCAGGTAGCCCTCTGCTGCCTCCGAAATGTGACTCAGAGCAGCTGATCAGGAAGAGACTCTGCAGTCCAAGTCTCCCATTTTTCCAGAGGCATCGCTCTCTTTACCAGGTATGGTGGACCCATGGGGTGACACCTACAACCTTAACAGCAGTGGGAGTTGCTAATATAACAATGTGAGAGCCAGTCCAGATCAGCTGGAGTGGCTTCTTCTTCCAGTCTTTAACTCATACTTCATCTCCTGGCCAATAAGGATGGACCCAATTTCCTAAGGGGATAGGGCCTCTTTCTAGGGTTTCCTGGGTGATGTGGTGGAGGATCTTCCCTAGGCCTGAAGGTGTCTGAACATTTCTAGGTCAGCTATAAGTCAAGGGTCTCCTTTTGGCTTCCCTATCACTGGGGGAGGTCTCCTGTAAAGGATTTCAAAAGGGGAGTAGCCCGAAGGCCTTGGGGTGCACTGTACTCGGAGTAGAGCCAAAGGTAACAAGTCAATACAAGGTAACTGGGTTTCCTGACAAAGCTTAGCTAGAGTGGTCTTAAGGGTCCAATTCATGCGCTCAACTTTCCCTAACTTTGTGGCCTGTAGGCTATGTGGAGCTTTCATTTGATTCCTAGAGCTTTAGACAGAGTCTGGACTGCCTTAGACAAGAAGGCAGGTCCACTGTCAGATTTTATAGAGTGGCAGCCCGAATCTTGGAACAATTTCCCTCAACAAGGGAAAATCTATCTACTTCTCGTGCCCATTCAG
>NW_006442484.1:5019296-5019568 GCF_000325575.1 Pteropus alecto
TGCAAACTAATACAAGCAAGTATCAGTGGCTCTGGCAGGGCTTGACCTCAGTAAAGTCCACTTCGAAGGGCATAGTCCCAATTGTTTGCACCCCTGGATTGGATTTTGGCCTCTGGCCAGCATTGTTTCATGTGTGTTATACATCTAGCACTGATCTGGGCACACAAGGTTGGGAGCTTGGGTATGAAATAGTAGCAGCCTAACAGGCCTTCTAAAGTAGCCTTCCCTAGGTGAGTAAACTCATGATGTTGTGTTATCAACTGAGATGCCAC
>NW_006442484.1:5019582-5027945 GCF_000325575.1 Pteropus alecto
GATCTGGAAGCTCCCGCCAGCCCTCAGCCCTCCTTTCTCTTGGTTCCCCCTTCACTTAAGGCCCATTGTTCTTCCTTGGTGTATTTTTGGGACAGAGGCAATTCTGGTGCTAGGAGAAATTTGGAGACTGGCTCAGGGCCCGTTGTGGCACTTGGTTGGTTGGCAGCCTCTTTAGCTGCTTGGTCTGCCAGTTGGTTTCTCCTACTAATAGTGTCGGTACCTCTCTAGTGGTGCTTGCAGTGAATGACTGCCACTTGACAAGGCTTCCAGACTGCCTCTAACAGTTGAAGGATTTCTTCTTTGTTCTTGATTTCTTTTCCTCCTCACAATAGTCCCCTCCCTTTATAAAGGGCTCCATGTACATACAAAGTAGCAAAGGCATACCTTGAGTCGGTATAGATATTGGCCTGTTTCTCTTCAGCCTACTGCAGAGCCTGGATGAGTGCCCATAGCTCGGCCACTGTGCCGACCAGCCCTGTGACAGAGCCTCAGCTCTAACTACCTCATCTGTGGTTGTTATTGCGTAGCCGGCTTTGTGCTGTCCTTCCTGGATGAAGCTGCTCCCATCGGTGAACAATACCAGTTCTAGGTTCTGAAGAGGAACGTCGATCAAGCCCGGCCTGCTTGAGACTTCATCCATAACCCCTTCACAATCATGGTCAGGAGGTCCCTCCTCAGTGGACAGAAAAGTAGCAGGGTTCAGCGTCCACACAATCTCGAGGCGGACACATGGATTTTCGCAAAGCAGTCCCTGATAATGAGTTATCCCGGTGTTGGTCAGCCACTTGTGTCCCTGAGTATTCATTAATGCAGTAACATCATGGGAGACCTTGACATTTACATTTTGTCCCTGCGTGAGCTTGTCCACTTCCCTGACCAGGACTACCATGGCAGCTAAGGCCCAGAAGCATGGTAGCCATCCTGCAGCCACTGGATCTAGTCATTTGGACAGGTATGCAATCGGGTGCTGCCATGGCCCGACTGTTTGTGTGAGGATCCCCAGTGCAGTATAATTCTTCTCATGTATGAATAGGTTACAGTCCCCTTTCATGTCCGATAGTCTTAATGCTGGGGCACTGGTTAAAAGTCTCTTTATTTCTCTGGAAGCCTTTTCTTGTTTGGTGCCCCATCCCAGGAGGTCTTTTCTGGACCCAGCTGTGGCCTTGTACAGTGGCTTGAAAATTTCAGAGAAACCTGGTATCCAGATCCGGCAAAATCCAGCAGCCCCTAGGAATACAAAGACCAATTTCTTAGTGTTTGGCCAAGGTATTGAACAAATGGCCAGTTCCCTGTCATGTCCAAGTGCCTAATGTCCTTCTGAGATGATGAACCCAAGGTATCTGACCTCCTGTTTGCAGATTTGTGCCTTCCTCCCTGACACCTTGTATCCCGTGGTAGAGAGTAGGGCTAGCTCTAGTACCTCTCCAGCAGTCTTCTTAGGTAGGGCTACCAGCAACAGGTCATCTACGTACTAGAGTAGGGTGCAATTCAAAGTCTCTCCAGGGAAGACAGCAAGATCTGTGGCCAGTGTTACTCCAAACAGGGTGGGTGAATTATTGAAGCCCTGTGGCAGTTGAGTCCAAGTCAGTAGTGTCTTTCTCCTGGTGTGTGGGTCTTCCCAAACAAAGGCAAATCAGAGGCAGAAAAAGGCATCCTTGAGATTGAGGCAGGTGAACCAGCCTCAGGAGGGTGTACGGGTTCTGGACCTCTGGGTGGATGGTGACCACTGCATAGTTGATGATGCAGAGGTCCTGGACAGGGCGGTAGTCATTCCCTCCAGGCTTTTTTACAGGTAAGAATGGAGTGTTCCAAGGTGATTGACATTCAACTAGAATTTCGGTATCACACAAATACTGGATGTGGTCTCGAATTTCCAAGTGCTTCCCATGGCACTGGACACTGCCTTTGTGTGACAGAAGTGGCTCCTGGCTTCAGGTCTACCACAATGGGTGCGTGATTTTTGGCCTGACCTGGGGGTCCCTTTTCTGCCCAGATAGCAGGTAACTCTTCTAGCAGGCTGGTTCAATTTCTTTGTTTTCTTTCCAGAGAACAGAGCTGCTATTCATCTTCCCTGGGCACAGTCACAGCCATAATTAGAGCAGGTTGGCTCCCCAGGGTGAGATTGGTGGGCTTCCCGGGGACAAAGGTGATCTGTGCTCCAAGCTTCATTAATAAGTCTCTACCCAAAAGGGGGATGGTGCACTCTGGTAGGTACAGGAACTCATGAGTCACTAGGTGGCCCTCTAACCGACATGAGTGGGCTTTGCAAAACAAGAGGGCAGCTCGGTCCCCTGATAGTTGTTGTTCAGTCTGTAAGAAGAGCCACAGGCATGGTCACCACAGAGTGTTAAGCCCCAGTGTCTACCATAAAGATCATTGATTGGCCTCTACTTCTATTGCAACCATAGGCTCCCAGGGACCCAGGATAAGGGAGCCCAGTCGCCCCTAGTCTGACTTTGCTCCAGCCAGGCAAATAAGGTCTTGGATGACTGGCTCAGGCTGGTATGTTCTTTCATGGAGTTGATTGAACTTCTTTGACCTTTCAGACATCTTCTCGCAGTGGGGGCACTCATTTTTCCAATGGCCGGTCTCTTTGCAGTAGGTGCATTGGTCGTGGTGTAGTGGTGGTCTCCTTTTGGTCTCTCCCTTCCATGGGGGAGCAGTCTGTTGTACCAGGCCTGGTTCCCTAATGCGGCTGCCAGCAGGAACACTTTTTGTTTCATCCACTTATCAGCTATCTTTTGAGCCTCCCGGTCATGGTTCACAAATACCTTTTTGCAACTTCCAACAGCTGGGTGACATTCATCCCAGCAAAGCCCTCTAATTTCTGAATCTTGTGGTGGATATCAGTGTAAGATTGAGCCACGAATACTGTGTTGACCATGCGTTGGTTTTCTCATGCTTCAGGGTCAAAAGGGGTATACACCCAGAATGCCTCGCATAGTCTCTCATAGAACTCTGTGGGTGATTCATCTGGCTTCTGGAGTACTTGTGCCATTTCGGAAATGTTTGTCGGCTTTCTGGCCCCAGCTTTCACGCCTGCCAGTACCTGTCGAGAGATTCTCTTCTGTTCAGGATGTTGAAGTCTCAGTTGGTCCTGGCATCAGGCACAGCCCCCAAGGCCCATGCTATGGGGTCTAGTACACTGTCCAGTGCTTGTTCTTGGAGCTATCCTCATGTTTCTGACAGAATTCGGCATCGTTCTTCAGTGTTGAAGAGAGTTAGGAGGAGTTGGTGACAGTCATCCCATGTAGGCTGATGGGTTTGGAAGATGGACTCAAGCAGGTCAATCATTGCCTAGGGTTTCTCCAAATAGGATGAGGTATGATACTTCCAGTTGAGGAGGTCAGTTGTGCTGAAAGGCTGATAGTAGAGGACAGGGCGGCCCGGCTGAAGTGTACCATCTTTGCTAATCTCAAGAGAGCCTCAGAGAGGCATCTTGAGAGGCACAGCCTGCTGGGCTGGCTGTGTGGCTGAGCGAAGATGCGCTGTGGATTTGGGCTTGGTGGCCACTAAGGCTGTTGGGGTGGCGAAGGCACCGATAGCGGACAGCTGTCAGGTAATTGCGGGGTAGAGTGGCTGTGCAGGGACTAGTGGAACTGTTGGGATGTACTGTAGTGGGAAGAGAGGTTCTTCCTCAGGGTCCCCTTGGTGGATGACTCTTGCTGGCTCTTCCTTGTCCTTTCCCTGAGTCAGTCGAGCCACAAGTATCTGTCCCTGCTTATTTGCGCAGAACCAGGCCCAAGTGGGCACTACAGTAGTGATTTTCAACCATGAGTCTATGTATGGAAACTGGTCTGGATGTCCAGGGATCCCTGTCACTACCAGGTATACAGCTCTAAGAGTGGGGACGTCCAGGGTCCCTTCGGAAGGCTATGCTACCCTGAAAGAAGGCCACTCAAGCTCACAAAGAGGCGAAGTTTTCTTGGGGTCAATTTGACCTCGTAATACCCTGGGAAATCTTTCTTAAAATTTTTCAACATACAATTTAAGACAATTGGCTTAGAGGAAACTCCACCCATATTGCCTTAGGGAGCTTCGTAATGGAGGGGGAAAATAGACCTTAAAATTTCAAGAAAATAATTTGACAGAGGGCCCCTATATCAAAAGGGCCATTTGGAGATAGACAATTCTTAAGCTAAATCAGTAATCAATTGTTTCCCCTCCTTGTATATCCCACCCTGTGTTGGTGGTGCAAAGACAAACAAGAGTGGATGCCTCCTCCAAAGAGGAGACCACTCAGGTGCTTGTCTGGCTGTGTCTCGAAAGAGCTTTGGTAATGCTTGGCCGTAGCAGACTCAATTTTGTGACTTATGATCGGATACTAGTCCAATGCCTCCCTGGACCATATGCTGTGCATCACAGAATCGTAGACGAGTCCACTCAGACTCCATAGCCTTTAGGGGACCTTACGGGTACCCAGTCATATAGCCACAAATTTGTACCTGACCGAATCAAACCTGCTAGGTCGCTCATTTACTTGCACATTCACACACCAGATGTTAAAACATTGCCTCCCCGCTTTTTGGAAGGCCCTGACCTTTGTCTCCCCACAACCACCCCCAGGAAGACCCTGACCAGTGTCTTCTAACTGAAGACTTTAGGAGGTGATCAAGCTCCTCTTCCATCTGAAAACAGAACCTGACTGGGGTGCTGAGCCCTGGGGCCTTACCTTATCCTGTGGCTATTCCTGGTGAGTTGGTCCGTCCCTCCTCTGAGTCTGGTCAGGGCTTGGCCATCCAGAGAGTAAGAGCTCCAATCTGAAAGAGAACCCAGAATACCGTCAGGTGATGCGCCTTCTCATTCATCTTGGAGCCTCTCCAGCCCAGCCTGGCCAAGCCACCAGTTCAGCAGCTCAAAGGGCCAGCATGGTTAGAATCTCACTGGGGCCTCCAGAAATGTTGCAGAAAAATCAGACTGGTGAGAAACCAAGCACCACATAAAGAATTGGAGAACTCAGGTTTATCATGCTGGCGGTCCCAGAAGAGCTAGCACTCTGAAAATCTGAGTCCCGAGCTCAGGGCTAACCTTACTTTTATAGGTTTTATGCACACAATTATAGTTGGCATGGGCTGATTGGTTAATTCGTCCTCAGGTGGTTACAGAGCATGCAAGATGCTATGGGCTACGGGCAGTTACAGAGCATGAGATTTTCAGACAGGAACTTAGGCAATACATCTGCTATCTAGACAGAACAAGCAAAGGGGAGGGTGAATCTTCAGTTGATCCGAGGTCACCCTGCCCTTCGGCCTATGTGGCAAGCATGTCTACAGAAGCAGAACAGGGAGCTGATTACAAGGTTAGCCATTTGAGTAGAAAATTCCTCATCACCATGACCCGCTTTTAATTAAGAATTTTCATGTTTGAGATAGTGAAAGATGGCAGACTAGGTAAAAGCAGGGTTCACCTCCTCCCAGGTCTGCATTGAAATTATAACCCAATTATAAAATAATCAACATGGAGAATCACCTGAATTCTAGCTGATCATACATATATATCTGAAAATATAAAGAAGGAGCCACATCAAGGCAACAGGTAGGAAGGGCAAAGTCACAAACTGGTCTAAGGGCAGTTAACTAATGACAAGTATGTGTTAGCCTATGCCGCTGTGCTCAAGCAAGTCTTCTCATGCAGACATGACCTTTCGATCGAAGGGCTGTTAGGTGGCCATGTTACACAGATACCCTCATTTTCACAGTGCTTATGTGAATTTTACCAAGGAATGTGGAAGCGTTATTCAAAAGTGAGCACCACACCATCACCCCAATGTCACGTGATCTCCCTGTGATGCACTCAGGCCAGTCTCTTGATGGTCACGTGAATCCCGTGGGTAAGCCTGGTGAATATTGCAAGATTCCCTAATTCTTGTTACAAAATTTCCAGATGACTTCCATCTCATTTTCCTGTGCTTGTTAAAACAAGCATTTTGAGTACACATTTTAGAGACTGCCTCAATGTCAATATCTCAGTTTTCTTTCCATGGTAGTTAAACTAGTCTTTCACAGAATTTGTAGTCTGAGGTTTGCTATAGAGAAATTCTGAGGCAGCCATTCTTTCTGCCATGAAGAAGTATCCTCACAATGACTCAGCATTTTTCCTACAATACAGCCAAATATCAGCTGTTGTTTCCATGGCTATCCAGTGGCTTCCTCACAGACCCTCAACCTCCAATTATCAACGCAGCTAATGTGCGACCGCCATCTCCACTGCCATAAAACAGGTTTCCTGACAAACAATACGTGAAATGAATTAAGGTTCATCAACTGCCTGCATATATCGTCGACCTCAAGGAAAATTTGTAATGTGGACACTACATTCGTTTGGAGGTCAGTTAGGAAGCTGTCTCGGCTACCTTCTATTCCACACAGACAAATGTTTTCTTAGTGTTTATGTGAATTTTCTCAAGTGATATGCACTCTTCATTGTGAAGGGAACACTACATGTTCCCATTTGTCACATGATCTCCCTATGTTTCATACTGTCCAGTCTCTTGATGGGTACCTGTTTCCCATGAGTGGTCAGGTGATCCTGCCTTGACTCCCTCTAGGCCTGACTCCCAAGGTTAACACTGTCTAATTTTGAACAGACTAAACTAAGGACCTACTCACACGACCAACATCCTAGACCCTGTGACAGAAACTAATATGCAGTGCATGGCCCACAGATCAAAGCTGCCGATTCCTACTGAAAGCAAAGGATACTGATCTTCAAGTAACAGTACTGTCCTCTACTCAGATGACATAGACTGCATACCAGCAACACTGTATTCTCTTGTGAGGATGTAGATTGGTGACATGGGCCCAAGGCACAAAGACTGTCTTTTCCTGACAGAAAGTAGAAGGGATACTGGGACCCAAGGCACTAAGCCTGTCCTCTCTGAAAACTAGTAGATAGGAAAACTTAACCCACAGGGCAAGTCTGTCCTCATGTAAGAGAGTCTTATCTCGAGATTTAGGACCTTGTCTCTTGCCTACATTTCTAATTAGGAACCAGTGTGCTGACCTTGGTTTGCAGTTCCATTCCCTGCTGCTAATTCTAGGAAGTAGATCTGAAAAATTGGCTCACAGCATTTCTTCTAACTTTGCCCAACAAAGACAGAAGGGGTGGCATAAGCCCACAGTCCCAAGCCTGTCCTCTGTGAAAAAATGTTGCCTGGAGTCCGACACTCATTTTTTTTTTTTTTGGAGCGCAGGATACAGAGTTTATTCGAGTCAGCACAGACCAGGCAGACTTGCCTTCCACACTGTAGACAGAAGCAGCTCCAGCGGAGGCAAGGTTGTCATGAAACCGTTTTAATTCCGTCCCCTCCGCGTGACAAGCCGGCGGGCAGGCAGTGAGACATGCCGCACTCACTACAATACTGAGCCTGTAATTGCTGGTATCAAAATATACATCTGTGTCACCATAAAAAACCACACGTGCTGCCCTTGTCTCGTAGAAATCTGAACCAAGCCTGGACCATCTAAAAGGAACTAGTTAAAGCCCCAGGCCCACAATGTCAAGACACCCAATTAATAACAAATTCCATTCTGAAGACCTAGGCCCACAAATAACCAGCCTGGCCCATGCTACCAGAAAATCTTGTGGACACCTGGGCTTACAGAACCAAGCTGTCATCTCCTAGGAGGAGAAAGAATGGACGATTCAGTGCATGGCTTCAAGACTGTCCTCTCTTTAAAGAATTTATGAAAGAAATTGGGCCGAAGACACCAGCCATGTGTCATCTTAACAGTACATTCAACACAAACTTGTCCCACATCACCAATTTTCCTTTTCAAAAATTTTTGAAAGTGGACCATAATTTACAGCACCATGCCTTTCACCTGGTAAGAGAAGGTAGTGTGGGCACTAAGAACCTGGCATAAAGCCTGAACTGTTTTGTAAAGAACTCGATTGGGGACCTTGGAGGCACTGCCAATCATGTCCCCTATTTCCAGGAAGTAGAATGCAGACCTTGGCCCACAGAATCTAGCCTAACTTTACTTAACGGATCCTGAGGTGGTGGACTTGGCACACAGTAACAAGATCTTCTTGGTAAGGAAAAAAAGTCTATAGAAATCCATGGCCCTGGATCCAGTCCTCTACCTGAACTAGGGTAAGCTAGGTGGATTTAGAAAACACAACACCACACCAGTCCCATTTACAAGGTACACTTGAGTCCAAAATGTTTCACACTCTGAGGCCCTGTTCAAAGAAGTAAAGTGAAAACCTACGGCCACAGCAACAAGACTAGTCACCTGGTAGACAACAAATCCCTAAGGGGTCTTCCTTGATCCTCACGTGAATCCCATGAGGTGTTCACTTGACCTCCTTGTGATTCCCTAGTGATTGACACATGATTTTCAAGGAACGTCCACCTTATT
>NW_006442484.1:5027967-5039643 GCF_000325575.1 Pteropus alecto
TGTTTTCATAAAGTCTCATAAACTCTCACTCTCAATATTTCAGCATTGAGACATTGATCGATAAACAATTCCCTCTCAGCAATAGTGGCCTAAGGTCTGCATTCAAAAATAGTGTGGGTGTCCCACCTGAAGCCTTTAAGAGTTATGCTCACAATGACTCAGCATTTTTGCTACAATACAGCAAAATGGCACCTACACTTTCCACCACTCTAAAGTAGCTTCGTCAGTGAGACTCAGGCTCCAAATTTCAACGTGGTTAATGTGGGACCACGGTTCCCACTGCCTTCAAGAATGTTGCCTGACCACATATGAAACCTCAGGGCAGTTAACCAATGATAAGTATGTGTTAGTCTATGCCGCCATGCTCAAGTGAGTCTTCTCATGCAGACATGACCTTTTGATTGAAGGACCGTTAGGTATCTATATTACACAGATACTCTCATTTTCACAGTCCTTATGTGAATTTTATCAAGGAATGTAGAAGGGTAACTCAAAAGTGCGCACCACACCATCACCCCAACATCCTGTGATCTCCCTGTGATGCACTCAGTTTAGCCTCTTGACGGTCACGCGAATCCCATGAGAAAACCTGGAGAATATCGTGAGAGTCTCTAATTCTTGTTACGAAATTTCCAGGTGACTTCCACCTCATTTTCCTCTACTAGGCTAAAACAAGCCTTTTCAGTACACGTTTTAGGGACTGACTCAATGTCAATATCTCAACTTTTAATCCACTTTTAATCTCAGAATTTGTAGTCTGGGAATTGCTATAGCGAAATTCCGAGGCAGCAGTTCTTTCTGCCATCAAGAGGTATCCTCACAATGACTCAGCATTTTTCCTACAATACGGCAAAATGGCAGCTATTGTTTACACAGCTTTCCAGTCACTTCTTCACAGCACACTGAACCTCAAATTATCAACATGACCAATATGCAACCACTGCCTCCACTACTATAAATCTGTTTTCCTGACAAAAAGGCAAAACTTGGGGCAAATTAAAGATTATTGACTGCCCACATTTACTACTGACCTCAAGTAAGATTTGTAATTGGACACAACATTCAGTGGAGGTCAGTTAAGAAGCTGTCCTAGCCACCTTCTGTTCCACACAGACTTCTCAGTGTTTATGTGAATTTTCTCAAGTGATATGCACTCGTAATTACAAAGTTTGCACTACATCATCCCCATCTGTCAAATGATCTCCCTGTGTTTCATACAGACCAGTCTCTTCATGGGCACCTGTTGCCCATGGGCAGTAGCATGAACCTGTTGTGACTCTCTCTGGCCCATACTCCCAAGGTTTAGACTGTCTAATTTTGAACAGTCTAGGTAAGGACCTACCTACATTACCAATATCCTAGACCCTGTGACAAAAACTAATATGCGGTGCATGGCCACGTATTAAAGCTGTCGAATTCTATAGAAAATAAAGGAGACCGCTATTTAGGTAAAACTATTGTCCTCCCTTCAAATGATGTAGACTGGATCCCCGGCCCATGACTGAAAGCCAGTTTCTTCCTAACACTAATACAATGGATCCTTCATGTACAGCCAAAAATCGTGTCCTCATTTAAAATTAGTGTATTGGAGACCTTAATGGCAAGGCCTGTCTCTCCTCTGGTAAGAATATCTTCCTTGAAGAAATAGAACCTTGGTTCCAGGCCTGGACATTCTGTAAGGAGCGAAAGTGGTGACTTGGCTTGCTGGTCCAATTCTTCACCTATTCCAGGAGGTCAAGCTGAGAGGTCAAGTCACAGCATTTCTTCTGTATTTTCCTAACGAAGACTGAAGTGCTGGCCTGGGCCCACCATTCTAAGCCTATCTTCCCTAAACGAATGTCGAGTGGTGTACTAGGCTCACAGCACCAAGCCCATCTTTATAGAATGGAGACTAGAATGGAGACTTAGGCCTCTGACATCCAGCCTGGACTCTCCTCACAAGAATTAGAGTGCAGACCCAGTCACCGAAGTTCAAGACCATCCAATTTTTAACAGCCTAGATGAAATAACTACTTACACTACACTCGAATTATGCCCTGTGAACAGCAACTCATGAGGAGTGTATGACCCCAAAACAAAGCTGACATCTCAGAACAAAAGAAGAATAGAAGCCGCCTTTCATAGCAGCAAGCTGTCTTCTCTTGTGAGGATGTGGATTGGCGACAGGGGCCCAGGTTACTAAGCCTGTCTTTTCCTAACAAAAAGTACAAGAGAGACTGGGACCAAAAGCACTAAGCCTATCCTCTCTGAAAACAAGTAGATAGAAGAACTTAACCCACAGGGCACATCTTTCCTCAGGAAGAGAATCTTATCTCGAGACATAGGACTTTGTCTTCTTCCTGACTTTCTAATCAGGAACCAGAGTGCTGACCTTGATTTGCAGTTCCAATCTTTTCTCCTATTTTCAGGAATTATATCTGAGAAGTTGGCCCAACAAATATCTTCTATCTTACCATATAGAGGCTGAAAGGGTGGCATACCCCACAATACCAAGCCTATCCTCTTGAACAAATGTCACCTGGAGTCCTAGGCTCACAGCAAAAGCCTTTTTTGGAAGAGAAACAAGAATGGAGACTGTGGAAGCCTGCACCAAGCCTGGACCTCCTAAAAGGAAGTAGTTGACAGCTGTAAGCCCACCACATCAAGACCATCCAATTGGTGACAAATTCCAAACTGAAGACCTAGGCTCACAAACACCCAGACTGGCCTTTGATACCAGAAACTCTTGTGACACCTTGGCCTACAGAACCAAGCTGTCATCTCCTAAAAGGAGGAAGAATGGAAGACTCGGTTCACGGCTACAATCTGTCCTCCCTTTAATGTATTTATGATAGATATTGGGCAGATGACACCAACCCTGTGTCATCTTAACAGTGCATTCAGCACAGCCTGGTACACATTACCAATTATCCTTTTTGACAATTATTGAAAGGTAACCATAACTTACAGCACCAAGCCTTACTCCTGGTAAGAGAAAGTAGTGTGGGCACTAAGAAACCTGGTACAAAGCCTGAACTGTTCTTTAAGAAAGGGGAGCTTGGAAGCACGGCCGAGCAATGCTCCTATTTCCAGGAAGTAGACTGGAGAACTTGGCCCACAGAATTTAGCCTAACTTTACTTAATGGAACATTAGTAGGTGGACTTGGCACACAGTAACAAGACCTTCTCTGTAGGAAAAAAAAAAGTTTATTGAAGTCCATAGCCCAAGACCCAGATCTTTGCTCAGACTAGGGTAAGATGAGTGGTTGTTTGAAAACACAACACCACACCAGTTTAATCTACAAGGTTAACTCAAGTGCAAAACGTTTCACAATGTGAATCCCGGTCATTGTAAGAAGTAAAATAAAATCTACACCACTGCAAGAAGTCTAGTCACCTGGTAGACATGAGATTCTTGCAGGGTCTTTCTTGATCCCCATGTGAATCTCACGAGGTGTTCACTAGACCTCCATGTGATTCCCTAGTGATTGCTACGTAATTTTTAGGTGACTTCCACCTTATTCCTCTTCCCCTATCCTCAACCAAAGGTTTTCAAAACATGTCTCATAAACTCTTATTTTCAATATTTCAGTATTGAGGCATTGGCCTTTAAGCAATTCCCTCTTGACAGTATTGGCCAAAGTTCCATGTATAAGAATAGTGCGGGTGCCCCCCAGAAGCCGTTAAGAGTTATGCTCACAATGACTAAGCATTTTTGCTACAATACAACAAAATGGCGCCTACAGTTTCCACTACTCTAAAATAGCTTCGTCGTTCAGACTTAGCCTCCAAATTTCAACGGTTAATATGTGGGCACCATACCCATTCTCTTCAAGCTGACCAAAGATGAAACTTCAGGGTAATTAACTAATGACAAGTGTGTTAGCCTATGCCACTGTGCTCAAGCAAGTCTTGTAATGCAGACATGACATTTCGATTGAAAGGCTGTTAGGTGGCTATGTTACACAGGTAATCTCATTTTCACAGTGCTTATGTGAATTTTACCAAGGAATGTAGAAGGGTAACTAAAAACTGAGTGCCATACCATCACCCCAAATCACATGATGCACTCAGGCCAGTCTCTTGATGGTCATGTGAATCCCGTGCGTAAGCCTGGTGAATATCACGAGATTATCTAATTCTTGTTACAGGATTTCCAGGTAACTTCCACCTCATTTTCCTCTACTAGGCTAAAACAAGTCTTTTCAGTACACGTTTTAGGGACTGCCTCAATGTCAATATCTCAGTTTTCTTTCCATGGTGGTTAAGCCAGTCCTTCTCAGAATATGTAGTCTGAGGTTTGCAATAGAAAAATTCTGAGGCAGCCGTTCTTTCCACCATCAAGAGGTATCCTCACAATGACTCAGCATTTTCTTACAATACAGCAAAATGGCGGCTGTTGTTTCCACCGCTATCCAGTCGCTTCCTCACAGCAAAAGCCTTCTTTCTGGAAGAGAAACAAGAACAAAGACTGTGGAAATCTACACCAAGCCTGGACCTCCTAAAAGGAACTAGTTGACAGCCGCAGGTCCACAATGTCAAGACCATCCAAAATTCGTAACGAATTCCAGACTGAAGACCTAGGCCCACAAACACCAAACACCCAGCCTGGCCCTTGCTTCCAGAAACTCTTGTGGAGACTTTGGCCTACAGAACAAGCAGTCATCTCCTGGAAGGAAGAAAAATGGAGGACTAGGTTCACGGCTCCAAGACTCTCCTCCCTTTAAAGCATTTACGATAGAAATCTGGGCCAGTGGCACCAACCCTACTGCATCTTAACAGTGTTTTCAGCACAACCTGGTCTCACATCACCAATTTTCCTTTTTAACAATTATTGAAAGGTGATCATACCTTATAGCACCAATACAAACCCCTGGTAAGAGAAGGTATTATGAGGAAGCGAACAAATAGCGGTAGAAACAGTAGCAGCCATTTTGCTGTATTGTAGAAAATATGCTGAGTTATTGTGAAGATACCTGTTCATGGCAGAAAGATCGGCTGCCTCACAATTTCTATACAGCAAACCTCAGACTAACAGTTCTGCCAGGGAAAGCTTTAACCACCATGGAAAGAAAGCTGAGATATTGACATTGAGGTTGTTCCTTCAATGTGTTCTGAACACTCTTGTTTTAGCCCAGCAGAGGAAAATGAGGTGGAAGTCACCTAGAAATTTCGTAACAAGAATTAGGGAATCTTGCAATATTCTCCAGGTTTTCCCACGGGATTCACGTGATCGTCAAGAGACTAAACTGAGTGCATCACAGGGAGATCACAGGATGTTGGGGTGATGGTGTGGTGCGCACTTTTGAGTTGCCCTGAGGTTTCATCTGTGGTCAGGCAACATGCTTGAAGGCAGTGGGAACCGCAGTCGCACATTAACCACGTTGAAATTTGGAGCCTGAGTCTCACTGACGAAGCTACTTTAGAGTGGTGGAAAGTGTAGGTGCCATTTTGCTGTATTGTAGCAAAAATGCTGAGTCATTGTGAGCATAACTCTTAAAGGCTTCAGGTGGGACACCCACACTATTTTTGAATGCAGACCTTAGGCCACTACTGCTGAGAGGGAATTGTTTATCGACCAATGTCTCAGTGCTGAAATATTAAAAATAAGAGTTCATGAGATGTGTTTTGAAAACCCTTGGTTGAGGATAGGGGAAGAGGAATAAGGTGGAAGTCACCTGAAAATCAGGTAGCAATCACCAGGGAATCATGCAGAGGTCAAGTGAACACCTCGCGGGATTCACATTGAAATCAAGGAAGACCCCACAGGAATCTGGTGTCTACGATGTGACTAGTCTTGTTGATATGGGTGTAGGTTTTCACTTTACTTCTTAGAATGAACCAGGCTTCAGATGTGAAATGTTTTGCATTCGCGTTTACCTTGTAAATGAGACCAGCAGGGTGTTGTGTTTTCAAATATCCACACAACTTATCCTAGTGCCAGCAAAGAACAGGGTCCTGGGCCATGGACTTCCATCAACATTTTTTTTTTTTACCAAGAAGGTCTTGTTACTGTGTACCAAGTCCTCCACCTAAGGATCCATTAAGTAAAGTTAGGCTAGATTCTGTGGGCCAAGGTCTCCACTCTACTTCCTGGATTTAGGAGCAATGATTGGCCATGCTTCCAACCTCCCCAGTCAAGTTCCTTAAGCTTGTCTTCTCTGAATGAAAGTGGAGTGGTGTCCTAGGCCCATAGCAACAAGCCTGTCTTTAGGCAAAGAGAATCTGAATGGAGACTTAGGCCTGTGACTTCTATCCTGGACACACCTAACAGGATTTAGAGTGAAGCCCCTGGCACCTAAGTTCAAGACCATCCTATTTATAACAGACTAGACAAAATAACTTCTCATAGTACACTTAACGGATCCCATGTGAACAGAACTTATGTGGAGTGTATGACACACAAACAATGCTGATATCTCAGAACTAAGAAAAATAGAGACCACCATTTATACCAGCAACACTGCCTTCCCTTGTTAGAATACGGAGTGGTGACATGGGCCCAAGGCACAAAGCCCGTCTTATCCAAACAAAAAGTACAAGGGATACTGGTACCCAGGGCATAGTCTGTCCTCTTCAAAAACTAGTAGATAGGAGAACATAACCCACAGGATAAGTCTGTTTTCAGGTAAGAGAACCTTATCTCGAGACCTAGGACCTTGTCTCATGCCTGCATTTCTAATCGGGAACCAGAGTGGTGATCTTGTTTGCAGTTCCAATAACTTTTCCTATTTTCAGGAATTAGAGCTGAGAAATTGGCCCAAAGGATATCATTTATCTTTCCTAGAGAGAGGCTGAAGGGGTGGCGTGAGCCCACAGTTCCAAGCCTGTCCTCTGTGCACAAGTCCTGGCTGGCATTGTAGGCTCACAGCAAAACCTTCTTTACGTAAGAGAAATAAGAATAGAGACTGTGGAAATCTGCAACGAACTTGTACCTCCTAAAAGGAACTAGTGGACTACCACAGGCCTACCACGTCAAGACAATCCATTTGGTGACAAATTCCAAAATGAAGACCTAGGCACACAAACACCCAGCCTGGCACTTGCTACCAGAAACTCTTGTGATGCCTTCGCCTACAGAACCAAGCTGTCATCTCCTAAAAGGAGGAAAACTGGAGGACTCATTTCACGGCTCCAAGACTGTCTTCCCTTTAAAGCATTTACAATAGAAATTTGGGCCAATGGCACAAAGCCTGTGTCATCTTAACAGTACATTCAGCACAATCTTGTCCCATGTCACGATTTTCCTTTCGAAAATTATTGAAAGGTGACCATAACTTACGGCACCATGCCTTTCCCCTGGTGAGAAAAGGAAGTCTGGGCACTAAGAAACCTGGCATAAAGACTGAACTGTTTTGTAAGGAACTCGACTGGGGAGCTTGGTAGCACAGCCAAGCATTGCTCCCATTTCTAGGAATTAGAGTGGAGACATTAACCCACAGAATCTAGCCTAACTTGACTTAATGGATCCTTAGGCGGAGGATTTGGCACACAATAACAAGGCCCTTGGTAGGAAAAAAAAAAGACAATCGAAGTCCATGGCCCTAGAACCAGACCTCTGCTCAAACGAGGGGAAGTTGGGTAGATGTTGGAAAACACAACAACATGCCCATCTCATTTAAAAGGTAAACTCGAGTGCAAAACATTTCACATTCTGAAGTCTGTTTCATTCTAAGAAGTAAAGTAAAAACCTACACACACAGCAACAAGACTTGTCACCTGGTAGACAACAGATTCCTGCGGGGTCTTCTTTGATCCCAACATGAAACTCGTGAGGTGTTTACTTAACATCTGCGTGATTCCCTAGCGATTGCTACATAATTTTCAGGTGACTTCCACCTTATTCCTCTTCCTTTATCCTCATCCAAGTGTGATCAAAACACATCTCATAAGCTCTTATTTTCAATTTTTCATCATTGATGCATTGGCCATTAAGCAATTCCCTCTGGACAGTAGTGGCCTAAGGTCCGCATACAAGAATAGTGCAGGAGTCCCACCTGAAGCTGTTAAGCATTTTTGCTACAATATAGCAAAATGGCATCTACACTTTCCACCGCTCTAAAGCAGCTTCGTCAATAAGACTCAGGCTCCAAATTTCAACGCAGTTAATGTGCGACAGCTGCTCCTATTGGGTTCAAGTAGGTTGCCTGACCATAGACAAAACCTAAGGCCAGCTAACACCAATTGTCTATTAGCCTACGACGCTGTCCTCAAGTGAATCTTTTCATGCAGACATGACCTTTCAATTGAAGGATCTTTAGGTTTCTAAGTTACACAGGTACTCTCATTTTCTCAGTGCTTATGTAAATTTTACCAAGGAACGTAGAAGGATAACTCAAAAGTGAGTGCCACACCATCACCCCAATGTCATGTGATCTCCCCGTGATGCCTTCAGGCCTTTTCCCTGATGGTCATGTGAAATTCGCAGGAAGGCCTTGTGAATATCGGAAGATTCCCTAATTCTTGTTACAAGATTTCCAGATGACTTCCACCTCATTTTCCTCTACTAGGTTAAAACACGACTTTTCAGAACACGTTGAAGGAACAGCCTCAATGTCAGTATCTCAGTTTTCTTTCTATGGTGGTTTGAAGCCAGTCCTTCTCAGAATTTGTAGTCTGAGGTTTGTTATACAGAAATTCTGAGGCAGCCATCAACAGATATCCTCACAATGACCTAGCATTTTTCCTACAATACAGCAAAATAGCGTCTATTGTTTCCACCACTATCCAGTCACTTCCTCACAGCCCACTCACTTTCAATTATCAATGCTGCCAATGTGCGACCGCCTCCATGGCCATAAGGCAGTTTTCCTGACAAGCAAACAAAACTAGAGGTGAATTAAAGATCATTGACTTTAATGTGAATTGTATGTGAATTTTCTCAAGTGATATGCACTCATCACTACAAAGGGAGCACTATATCATCTTCCCTTGTGATGCTATGGATTGTTGACACGGGCCCAAGGCACAAAGCCTATCTTTCCTTTTCCCTAACGATGTAGAAAGGAGACTGGGACCCAAGGCCCTAAGCCTATCCTCTCTGAAAACTAGTGGATAGGAGAACCTAATCCACAGGGCAAGCCTGCCTTCATGTAAGAGAGTCTTATCTCGAGACCTAAAACCTTGTCTCCTGGCTGCATTTCTAATTAGGAAGACCTTGGTTTGCAGTTCCAATCCCTATACCTATTTCCAGTGAGTAGATATGAGAAATTAGCCCACAACATTTCTTCTGACATTCCCCGACATAGACTGAAGGAGTGACGTAGCCCACAGTCCCAAACAGGTCCCAAGGGTGTGGGCCCAGCCCAGTTCATCCACAGGTCCTCTGTGAACAAATGTTGCCTGGAGTCCTAGGCTCACAGTAAAAGCCTTCTTTATGGGAAAAAAAAAATAGAACGGAGACTGTGGAAATCTGAACCAAGCCTGGACCACCTAAAAGGAATTAGTTAAAGCCCCAGGCTCACAATGTCAAGACCATCCGATAGGTAACAAAGTCCAGTCTGAAGACCTAGGCCCATAAAAACCAAGCCTGGCCCTGGTGGCACCAACCCTATGTCATCTTAACAGTGCATTCAGCACAACCTGGTCTCATGTCACCAATTTTCCTTTTTGACAGTTATTGAAAGGTGACCATACCTTACAGCACCACGCCTTTCCCGTGACAAAAGAAGGTAGTGTGGGCACTAAGAAACCTGGCACAAAGCCTGGACTGTTCTTTAAGAACTCAATTGGGGAGTTTGGAAGCATGGCCAGGTTTTGCTCCTATTACCAGGAAGTAGACTGGAGACCTTGACCCACATAATCTAGCCTAACTTTACTTATCAGATCTGTAGGTGAAGGACTTGACACACGGTCACAAGACCTTCTTGGTAAAGTAAAAAAGTCGATGGAAGTCCAAGGCCCAGTACCCAGTCCTCTGCTGGAACTAGGGTAAGTTATGTGGATGTTTTAAAACACAACACCACACCTGTCTCATTTACAAGGTAAACTCGAATGCAAAATGTTTCACACTCTAAAGCCTCATTCATTCTAAGAAGTAAAGTGAAAACCTACACCCATTGCAATAAGACTAGTCACCTGGTAGACATCAGATTCCTGTAGGGTCTTCCTTGATTTCAATGTGAATCTCACAAGGTGTTCACTTGATCTCCACGTGATTCTCTGGTGATTGGTAAGTTATTTTCATGTGGCTTCCACCTTATTCCTCTTCCCCTACCCTCAAACAAGTGTTTTCAAAACATGTCTCTTGAACTCTTATTTTCACTATTTCAGCATTGATGCACTGGCTGGTAAGCAATGCCCTCTGACAATAGGGGCTTAAGGTCTGCATACAAGAATACTGCGGGAGTCCCAGCTGAAGTCATTTAGAGTTACGCTCACAATGACCCAGTATTTTGCAACAATACAGTGAAATGGTGCCTACAGTTTCCACCGCTCTAAGTAGCTTTCTCATTCAGACTCAGTGTCCAAATTTCAACTTGGATAATGTCCAAAATAAAAAAGGTAAAGAAAAATACTGAAGGACACTTCATAATAATAAAGGAAATCACGCACCAAGAAAACAGAACACTTATTAATATCTATGCTCCCAATCAGGGAGCCCCAAAATACGTAAAGCAATTACTAACAGAACTAAACAGAGAAACAAACCAAAACACTATTGTAGTAGGGGACCTAATACACGACTGTCAGCTGTGGACAGATAATCCAAACAGAAAACCAATACGGAAATAACATCTTTAAATGACACTTTAGACCAACTGAACATAATTGACATTTCCAGAGCCTTCCATCTCACAACAGCTGCTTATACATTCTTCTCTAGTGCACATAAAACATTCTCAAGGATTGACCACATACTGTTACACAGAGATAGCCTCAACAAATATAAGAGAGTTGAAATCATACCAACCATATTCTCTGATAATTCTTTGAAATTTGAGATCAACTGCAAGAAGAAATCTGGAAGAACAACAAATATATTGGGATTAAACAACATGCTACTGAAGATAATGGGTCAGAGAAGAAATAAAAAGAGAAATCAAGAGATACATAGAAACAAATGATAATGATAGTACAACATATCAAAACCTTTGGGACACGGCAAAAGCGATCATGAGAGGAAAGTTCATATCATTACAGGTCTATCTCCAAAAACAAGAATGAGCCCAAATAAACAACCTAACGCTTAATCTTAAAAAACTAGAAAAAGAAGAACAAATGAAGCCTAAAGTCAGCAGAAGGAAAAAAATCAAAATTAGAGCAGAAATAAATGAAAATAAAAACAAAACAAAACAAAAAACAATAGAAAAAATAAATGCAACAAAGAGCTGGTTCTTTGAGAAGGTTAATAAAATTGACAAGCCCCTGGCTAGACTCACTAAAGAAAAAAGAGAAAGGACACAAATTAACAAAATCAGGGATGAAAGAGGGGATATTACAACTGACATCACAGAAATACAAAGGATCATCCAAGAATACTATGAAAAAGTATATGACACCAAATTTAATAACCTAGAAGAAATGGACCAGTACTTAGAAAAATACAATCTTCCTAGACTGAATCAAGAAGATCTGGAAAATCTAAACAGACTGATCAGTAGTATGGAAATTAAAACAATCATCAAAAATCTATGAAAAAGTAAAAGCCTGGGGCCAGATGGCTTCACCAGTGAATTCTACCAAACATTCCGATGC
>NW_006442484.1:5042633-5044977 GCF_000325575.1 Pteropus alecto
TAAAAAAAAAAAAAAAGACCCATATATGTGCTATATGCTGTCTACAAGAGATCGAAAAATACACACAGTCTGAAAGTAAAGGGAAAAGATATTTTATGCAAATGGAAATAAAAAAATAAGCTGAGGTAGCAATACTTATATCAGAACAAATAGACTTTAAAACTCAGGCTGTAATAAGAGACAAAGAAGGGCACTTCATAATGATAAAGAGATCTTTTCAACAAGAGGATATAATTCTTGTAAATATGTATGCACCCAATATAGGAGCACCTAAATATATAAAGCAAATATAGAGAGACACAAAGGGAGAGATCCACTATTAGTAAGACAATAATAGTAGGGGACTTTAACGCTCCATTGACATCAAAAGAAATATTATCCAGACAGAAAATGAACAAGAAAACAGTGGCCTTAAATGACACATTAGACCAGATGAACTTAATTGATATTTTTAGGACATTTCACCCAAAAGCAGCAGAATTCACATTCTTTTCAAGTGCACCTGGGACAATTTCCAGGCTGAATCACGTGTTAGACACAAAACAAGTTTTAATAAATTTTGGAAGACTGAAATCATATCAAGCATCTTCTCTAATCACAATGGTATGAAACTAGAAATCATAAGAAAAAACTGAAAAATGAACACGTGGAGACTAAATAACATGCTACAAACCAATGAACGGGTTAACAAGGAGATCAAGGAAGAAATCAAAAGATACCTTGGACAAATGAAAACAAAAACACGATGATCCATAATCTATGGGACACAGTCAAAGCAGTTCTGAGAGGGAAATTTATAGCAATACAGGCCTACGAAAAAAAGGAAAATCTCAAACAATTCAACTTTACACTTAAAGGAACTAGAAAAAGAACAGCAAACGAAGCCCAAAGTGAGTAGAAGGAAGGAAATAATAAAGATCGGAGAGGAAATAAACAAAATAGAGTCTAGAAAAACAATACAAAACGACAATGAAACCAAGAGCTAGTTCTTTGAAAGGATAAACAAAACTGAAAAACTCTTAACCAGACTCATCAAAGAAAAAAGAGGACTCAAATAAATAAAATCAGAATTGACAGAGGAGAAATTGCTATGGACTCCACAGAAATACAAAGTATCGTAAAAAAATACTACGAGCAATTATATACCAACAAATTGGACAATCTGTAAGAAATGGATACATTCCTAAAAACATACAATTTCCCAAGACGGAGTCAAGAAGAAATAGAAAATCTGAACCAACGGATTACCATCAATGAAATCGAATCAGTAATCAAAAACTTCACAAAAAAACAAAACTCCTGGACCAGATGGCTTCGTAGGTGAATTTTACCAAACATTCAAAAAAGAATTAAAGCCTATTCTCAAACTACTCCAAAAAATTCAAGAAGAGGGAAGGCTCTCTAAATCCTTTTATGAAACCACCATTACCTCGATTCCAAAACCAGAAAAGACATTACAAAAAAAGAAAACTATAGACCAATATCTCTTATGAACAATGATGCAAAAATCCTCAACAAAATATTAGCAAACTAAAGTCAGCAATACATTAAAAATATCATATGCCATGATCGAGTTGAATTTATTCCTGGGATGCAAGGTTGGTACAATATCCATAAATCAATTAAAGTGGTACACCATGTTAACAAATTGAAAGATAAAAACCATATGATCATATCAGTAGATGCAGAAAAAGCAGTTGACAAAATCCAGCATCCATTTATGATAAAAACTCTCAGCAAAGTGGGAATAGAGGGAACATACCTCAACAAATAAAAGCCATATATGGCAAACCCACAGCTAATGTTATATTCAGTGGGGAAAGGCTAAAAGCATTTTCCTTAAGATCAAGAACAGGACAAGGATGCCCACTTTCACCACTCCTCTTCAACATTGTATTGGAAGTCTAAGCCACAGCAATAAGACAAGAAAGAGAAATAAAAGGCATTCAAATTGGAATGGAAGAAGTAAAACTCTCGTTATTTGCCAATTTACATGATACTGTGTATAGAGAACCCTAAAGATTCCACCCAAAAATTGTTAGAATTGATTGATGAATTTAATAAAATAGGAGGATACAAAATTAATATTCAGAAGTCAGTGGCATTTTTATACACCAATGATGAACTTTAGAAAGAGAAATTAAGAAAACAATCCCATTTACAATTGCATCAAAAATTATAAATACCTGGGAATCAAATTAACCAAGGAGGTAAAAGACCTGCTCTCAGAAAACTATAAGTCGCTGAAAAAAGAAATTGAAGAAGATACAAATAAATGGAAGCATATACCATGCTGATGGGTAGGAAGAATAAACATTGTTAAAATGGCCTGACTACCCAAAAC
>NW_006442484.1:5045846-5049025 GCF_000325575.1 Pteropus alecto
TCCCCTATATTCATGTCATCACAATTTACAATAGCCAAGATGTGGAAGCAACCTAAATGCCCATCAACAGAAGATTGGATAAAGAAGTTATGGTTCATATACACAATGGAATATTACTCAGCCATTAAAAAAATGAAATCCTACCATTTGCAATGATATGCATGGACCTAGAGGTTATTATGCTGAGTGAAATAAGTCAGACAGAGAAAGATAAATATCATGTGATTTCACTTATATGTGGAATCTAAGAAACAAAAAGAACAAACTAATCAAAAACAGACTCACAAATATAGGGGACAATCTAGGGACAGCCAGAGAGGATGGGGGTTGGGAGCTGGGAAAATGGGGTGAAGGGTTAAAGAAGTACAAATTAGTAGCTGATGGATGGTCACGTGGATGGGGAACATAGCATAGGGAATGCAGTTAATATTAATGTATTGGCTAGGTGGAGAGCCAGAGGAGAGAAAGAGCAATTAGGGGGATCATTTTGTAAACTATATAAATGTCTAACCAATGTGCTATATACTTGAAACTAATAATAAATACAATTTTTTTTAAAAAAAGAAAATTTAAAAAAAAAGAATTTTTATGTTCAGACAATCCTATGTGGTTGGTTTCGGTCTCTGAGTTGTGAGGCTCACCATGCAGGCCCCTTCTCTGTCCACATACTAAATACTATTAAATTTTATTTGAGATCCTCATTCCATATGATTTGAAATCTAAATTCTGTAGGAAAAGATATATACTTTTTCCTCTATCCTTCTAAATTCTTGTCTAAGACTTCCCATAATAAAACAGATTAACAAACAATATAAAAACAGAAGTTTATTAATATATATATATCGTGTACATGGAGATACCCATGAAAATTGAAACCCCCTTACAAATGGAGATTTTCTTTGAAAATGTAAATTGTTTTTACAAAAATTAACTTCTACTCTGTTTTCAAAGCTTCTCCTGTGTCTGCAGTTTCTCAAAATAATCATTACACCAGAGGTATATTCTGAGGTAGCATATTCTGCTACCCTTCAGTCCTATCACATTAACTACCTCACTCAGATTTTAGCCTTTCTGCATTGACACACACTTATATAATGAAAATTAAAACATCCTACACAACTTAACTGTCCACATTAACATGACTTTACTATTCCAGAAAACTCTTACCCAGGCAACACAGTACCTGCTACACAGTAGGTACCTAGTGAGAAGAACCAAAGTTTTGCTGCCCCAAAATATGCCTTTTGGGATGTTGATTTTAAGCTCATTACAAAGAAATAAAAGACTCAGAAAGAATCTTTGACCCTTTACCCTTGCCTGCCTAAATAGAATCAAATAGAAAAATCTACTTTAAAAGAGAACCTTAGCATATTCACCTTATCACCTATAAATTAAGTGTGGCAGACTAGGAGAAAACTAGCAAAGCCTGTCTATTAGACTTCCCTCAATATCCCATTGTTTCTGGGTGGCCCAGCAAGAATTTGCTTACCACATGTTTATTCTTTCTCATCTACCTGTAAATTGACAATTTCCCTAAATCCCAGACACTTGCCCCCTTCCTCTTTGTCCAGAATAGCATATAAGCCTCAATTGCCCAATGAGACCTCAGGTCTCACTTCTTATCGTACTCCCAAATATACAGCCATAATAACTTTTGGACACTTTCTCCCTTCTAATTTGTCTCATGTTAATTTGACTCTTTGCCCAGCTTAGAAGGTAGTGCCACTGTTGGGAACAATCTAAATCTGTTGTTGCTCCAGTGGTACTTGGCGGGGGCGGAGGGGAGGCCTCAGTCCTTTCCACTGACACAGTAAAGAATTATAGATCAGTGAAGATTAAGAAAAGTAAGATTTATTGAAGTACATTTCAAGAAAGAAACAAACTGCACCAGAGAGGGCTATAGTCTCGTAGATGTGGGAGATCTGTCTTATATCTGGGTTGTAGTAGATGGTTACAAGAGTGGTGCTAGCTGATCGATACGTGAGGTCATTTTGATTGATAGTTGGCTGTTGTATAACCTATTGTCAACTGCGCATGTACCCTCCCATAATTCAGTCTGTTATAATTAGATGCATGAACTTCCAGGCATATGCATAACATTATAATGATGGTATAAATGAAGTTGAGGTGACAAGAAGGTCAGAGTACTCCTTACTATATAAGTGTTTGTGGTTGGCCTAAAATGGTTTCTACACTATGGTCATTTATTTCCTTGTACTCTAGGATGTAGGGGTATTGTTATTTTAAAAATGAGTTTTTGTGGGGAGGCCCTAGGGGCAGCCTTTGGGTTGGGCCGTCAGTGTTGTCATTCCTATGGTTAGAGATCTGGGCCTTCACTCGCATTGCTCATAGCTATCTATCTACCTAGCAGTGGGAAGAAGGTTATTTTTTTGCCCCCACATTAAGTTATAATTAATTGATAGGGCTGATTAATAACAAGCAAGGCATTAAAACTTTCTCTTCCCTGAGCATTGGACTTGAGAAGCAAAAAGAAAAAGTTGGAGGGGTAAATGTGGGGGGAGAGAGATGAAAGGAGAAAGTGAGAGAGAGCTCTAACACCTTTCAGGAATGTGTCAGTGTGTAAATGCACTAACGCCACCAGAAGGCTTGAATGTCTAAGGCAGCAAAAGGCATCTGCCCACCAAAAGTTCATGCTCCCTCTTCCATCAACACTGAGATACAACTAGAGAGAATCACTCAGCCAAGACTACATAACTTAGACTCCTGCATCCAGGTTGGGCATGTAATTCCTTCCTACTGCTAGGGTGGAAAAATAATTTTCCCTCTGAGGCAGGATAGATAGCCCAGGAACAACCCCTCCTGCTCCAGGATATGTCTTTCGAAATTTTTTCCTTTCTTCAGACCTCTCCCTGTTTTAGCCAAAAACGGTCTTTTCCAGCTTAGATGCCATCTTTGGCCAAGGCATGACCTTTGGCTAATTATAATATCATTATAATCTCATCCACATTGCAAATACTGCAGGTCTCAGCATATATCTGATGTCATGACAGTTCTGGAAACACCATATAAGGAAGAAAAAGGGGAACCAAGCTCCCCGCCTACTGGGAGGAGACAATGAGGCTAGTCAGTACTAGGTTTCCAGATTCTACCTCCAAAAAGAACAAAAGCCTGAAATGGAGACATTCTTATGCAATTCAGTCTCTCTCTCTCTCTCTCTC
>NW_006442484.1:5049048-5093275 GCF_000325575.1 Pteropus alecto
TCTCTCTCTCTCTCTCTCTCTCTCTCTCTCTCTCTAACAGAAGTTCATTAACATATGTATTTCATATGTTAAAAAAGAGACAATAGGCCCAAAATGGAGCCATTTGTACTAAACCTCACATCACTAAACCAAGACTTAATATCTAACTTAATTACAGTTTCAACCTCTTCCAGGAGTTGAATCTTAAACCAGTCAATCTGAAATTTCATAGTCGGCACTAGTGATGTTATCTGCTTGATAGACTCTTGCCATCCCCAAAAGGAATTTGCCACAAACAATCTACTGTTTGCTAGTATAATTTCCTTGTCCTACTCCCTTCTGCATATAAAAGTCTTTTATTTTTTACAGCTCTTTAGAGCTTCTTTCTGTAGGCTAAGTGGGATGCTACCTGATTTGTCACTCATTAAATAAAGCCAATAAGATCTTTAAAATTTACTCAGTTGAATTTTGTTTTTTAACACATATATACATGGGAGATACTCATGGGGAAAGGAGTAACTCTTAAAAGGCTGGCTTAGAATTAAGGTTTAAATACCATCATTAGCTTAATCAAAGCTAATGAAGGGTGTTGGGTGGTGGAAATTATAGGAAGGAAACCAGGAAAAGCGGAATAAACAAAGGTAAGGTATGTTTTGCAGATTTAAGTCAGTGTCTTTTCCACTGATAAAATTCTCGTGTTTAGAGTGAAATTTTTCTTCCTGATACAAAGAGGGAGACACCCTTACAAATAGAGATTTTCTTTTTATGTGTAAATTTCCTTTACAAAAGAGTAACTTCTACTCCTCTGTCTGCAGTTTCTCAGAATAATTCTCATGCCATGGAGGTATATTTTGGGGCAGCATACTCTGGTCCTTACACCACCAATAGAATGAGACAGGAGGCGATTTGGGTCATATTCGAGACAAGCTGCTTACAAAGGGGTCTTCCTTCTCGGCTTTTTCTTCTCCTCTGCCAGATAAATGCCAATGAGCATAATAAATCGGTCCCACTCTACCCAAGGCAGCAGTGTCTTTAAGTCCCAGAATTACACATTACTGAGGGTTAAGATACACGTAGATCTCCCTCCTCATTCCCTGTGTGAGCTAAACCAGCCTGAGTGTTCTTCTGCCCTTCTGGCTTCAGTCACTCAATTGGTTGACAATTTCAGTTATTCAGTTGATAATTTCTCCTGTGTCCCACAACTGCATACCCCATGGCCACTGAGACATCTCACTGCATATCACATAGGCACCTCCAACTCTGCAAACCCAAGCCTGGGTCACCACCTTTCCTGTTGTTCCACACCCCACCTCAAAAAAGGGCATCATCATCTATGTGGGTCCAAAAGCCAAAAAAGCTGGAAGTTTCTCTGCCTCGTCACTGAAACCCAAATTCTGTTACCCATCATGTTAACCACCCCATCTAAGTCTGGGTCATTCCTGTCCCACTTCTACTATCCCCCATGACTCCTCCTCTGACAGGGTGCCCACTTGCTCTGAAGCTCCACTCTTTACAGTTTCAATATTGTACATAACCACTACATGGAGATTGTTAAACAAAAAACTTTCACAGCCAAAACTTTTCTGAAAGAAAGGTTTATTGGTCCATATGCTAGCCAAAAAAGGACCAGATCTTGGGGCATGAAGTCTAACCACCAGCAGGAGCACCAGGTAGAAAAGGCAACTATCCACTGTCTCAGAGTTGATTGGGCTTTTTTTTGGTACATTAAGTAGGGGGAAGAAAGATGTAAGTTGTTTTGAAAGGAGGCAGGAGAAGGTGAAGTGGGGCTACTTCTGGGAGAGGTACAGAATCTGTAAGGAAGAAGTGATTGCTCTTTTGGATTGGTTGTGGGCAACAATCTGTAAAGTCCATTTGTAAGCAAAAAAAGGAGTAAAGGGAGTATTTTTACATTATTTAAAAAAATTTTAAGGGAGTATTTTAAAGGGAATATTTTTACATTATCTAAAAAATCTAAAAAGGGAGTATTTTTATATTGTCTAAAAAATTTTCTTTAGATAATGGCAGAAATAGCCACCTGGAAGTTAATTCAGAATTCCAATATATACTCAAGAATGTAAGCAGTGCTTTTTTCCTCCCTCCACTCAAGACGCCTAAGGGAAAGAAGGGCAAGGGGAAGAACATGGTCCCTGCCCCTGCTGTCGTAAAGAAGCAGAAGGCCAAGAAGGTGGTAAATCCCCTATTTGAGAAAATACCCAAGAATTTTGGCATTGGGCAGGACATCCAGCCCAAAAGGGACGTCACCCGCTTTGTCAAATGGCCCTGCTACATTCGGCTACAGCGGCAAAATGCTATTCTTTGTAAGCGCCTGAAAGTGCCTCCTGTGATCAACCTGTTCACCCAGGCCTTGGACCGCCAAACCGCTACTCAGTTGCTTAAGCTGGCCCACAAGTACAGACAAGAGACAAAGCAAGAGAAGCAGCAGATTGTTAGCTAGGCTGAGAAAATGCTGCCGGCAAAGGGGATGTCCCCAAGAGGCCACTTGTCCTTTGAGCAGGGGTTAATACTGTCACCACTTTGGTGGAGAACAAGAAGGCTCAGCTGGTAGTGACTGTACATAATGCGGATCCCATCAAGCTGGTTGTCTTCCTGCCTGCTCTGTGCCATAAGATGAGTCTCCATACTACATTGTCAAAGGAAAGGCCAGACTGGGGGGTCTAGTCCATAGGAAGACCTGTACCACTGTTGCCTTCACACAGGTTAACTCAGAAGACAAGGGAGCACTGGGTAAGCTGGTGGAAGCTATCAGGACCAATTACAGCAACAGATATGATGAGATCTGTCCTCACTGGGGAGGCAACGTCCTGGGCCCCAAATTGGTGGCTTGTATTGCCAAACTGGAAAAGGCTAAGGTTAAAGAACTGGCCACCAAACTGGGCTGAGTACACTGTCACATTTTCTGTACATAAAAGTAATAAAAATTCTTTCAGCCAGAAAGAAAGAAAAAGAAAGAAGAGAGAAAGAGAGAAAGAGAGAGAGAGAGAGAGAGAGAGAGAGAGAGAGAGAGAGAGAGAGAGAGAGAGAGAGAGAGAGAGAGAGAGAGAGAGAGAGAGAGAGAGAGAGAGAGAGAGAGAGAGAGAGAGAGAGAGAGAGAGAGAGAGAGAGAGAGAGAGAGAGAGAGAGAGAGAGAGAGAGAGAGAGAGAGAGAGAGAGAGAGAGAGAGAGAGAGAGAGAGAGAGAGAGAGAGAGAGAGAGAGAGAGAGAGAGAGAGAGAGAGAGAGAGAGAGAGAGAGAGAGAGAGAGAGAGAGAGAGAGAGAGAGAGAGAGAGAGAGAGAGAGAGAGAGAGAGAGAGAGAGAGAGAGAGAGAGAGAGAGAGAGAGAGAGAGAGAGAGAGAGAGAGAGAGAGAGAGAGAGAGAGAGAGAGAGAGAGAGAGAGAGAGAGAGAGAGAGAGAGAGAGAGAGAGAGAGAGAGAGAGAGAGAGAGAGAGAGAGAGAGAGAGAGAGAGAGAGAGAGAGAGAGAGAGAGAGAGAGAGAGAGAGAGAGAGAGAGAGAGAGAGAGAGAGAGAGAGAGAGAGAGAGAGAGAGAGAGAGAGAGAGAGAGAGAGAGAGAGAGAGAGAGAGAGAGAGAGAGAGAGAGAGAGAGAGAGAGAGAGAGAGAGAGAGAGAGAGAGAGAGAGAGAGAGAGAGAGAGAGAGAGAGAGAGAGAGAGAGAGAGAGAGAGAGAGAGAGAGAGAGAGAGAGAGAGAGAGAGAGAGAGAGAGAGAGAGAGAGAGAGAGAGAGAGAGAGAGAAAGAGAGAAAGAAAGAAAGAAAAAGCAAGCAAGCAAGCAGTAATTTGTTGGTTTTGCCCTGCAGCTGTTAACTAATTAACCCCTCTTGTCTCTTTCTTCCACCCTCCAGCCTGCTGTAATTTAATTTAGGACATCTTAAAATTTTCTCCTTGTAACTAGTTACAGGTAGCATGAGCAGTCACCATTAATATTCCCATCCAAAGACCCAACACATAAAAGCATCACTGGGGGCTGCACCGAGGATGCTCAGCCAAACTGGCATAAGGAAGAAGAGAATAAAGACAAGGCATAGTCCTGTAGGAACTTCCCCTATCCCTATCAGAGGGAGGAAGGATTCAGTATTGCTGGATAGTGTGCACAGTTTGAAATATATAATTTCACCTAAAGCAATCATACAGAGAGCCATCTTTTTTTCATTCTCGGTGAATCTCTTTATCATATTTTTAAAGTCCTGAGCTAGCCTAAGTCCTCTAGGGAGATCTGTGGGTAAAATCTACCTGCCCACCATAGCTGGGCTTCTGAAGCCCATGGTGGCCAAACCAGCTGAGCCATCTGGTATGTGGAAAACTGACTGAACAAGGGTGTTTTTTCTTTTTTTCTTAACTTTATTTTTTTTCTTAACTTTATTTTTTTTCAATTGTACAAATAGCACATGCTCACCCTAAAAAAAAAAAAAAAAAAAAGTCCAAACAGTTCAGAAAAGCATAAGGAGAAAAGTGAAAATTGCCTGAAATCCATCTACTATGACCATACTTTCATGCATTTCTCTATGCAGGTTTAGTGTTTCAACATAGTACTCAGGCATTTATGCCTAAATTTATGTAAATAGAGACTTTTATTGAGCTGGTGAAGTGGTTAAGAGTATGTTGTCTGGGTTCCAGTCCTAGGTTGGCCACTTAGTAGATTTGTGACCATGGGTAAGTTGCTTGACCTCTCTGTGCTTGTTTCCTCATCTGGAAAATGGGATTAATAGTGTGGTACCTATCTCACAGGGTTGTTGAGAGAATTAAATGAGTACCCTATAAGGCAGGTACTATCACTCTATTTTACATTTACATTTGTCTTTTAAATACAATGTCTACTTACCTTGGTAAGCACATCTGCACATGTCAGCCAGTGCTGAAGTATGCAGATCCTGTCCTATGTTGTTTTCTGTAATAGTAAGAGGGTTCTAAAGCCTACTGCCCATGCCCTGGACAGCCTAACTTCTCCTTGGGTCCCCTGGGTTCCTTATCTCATAGTCACTCTCAGAGGACCCCTGCCTATGGCTTCTAGTCCAGATCATCCCTCTAGAACACTTCCCCTATTTCCACCGATCTCTCTTCAGACTCAGATGTCTGAAACACCCCATAGTGGGGACATAGCCCACCCTGGGCAGAAGGCTCTCTCTATCAGCAGACCCAGACCCAGACACATTGACCCATTATCATCCCTGCAGAGGACTTTCATTTCTGTCTACACTCACTCCCCATGCCCACGTCCAAGAAGAATAAATCACCCTCTTAATGCACTGCATCTCCAACTGACCTCAGCTTCTGCCATTTGGGACTCTCAGGTTTAGGATCAATTCTAGGCTGGCATGGCAGCCCACATCAAAGGTGATACTATTCTATATCTCCAGGAACTGTCCTCCTTTTTACCTTTTGTCAGCACACTGTGGTATCCTCCACCACTGATCTCTTTCTGCTTAAGTGTCACTTCTGAATTGGCTCTCACCTCCTTGGTCTCATCATAGTAAATATTCCAATTGACTGTGCCAGGGTACAAATACAGTCTTCAACACAAACATTTATCTTGAAACAGAACCAAGTCCAGATCCTCCCTCAAAAACTGAGGAGGTCGACAGTTTTTTCATTGTTTCACAGCTTTAACCTCATCTTTATAATTAGTCTGTAGGCAAAAACCTATATGTCAGGCCAACTACCTACGACTTGGTCACAGCATTCCCTAAGCCTGTGTCCTGTTTCATGGAGATAGCAGCTCTTGCCTCCTTCCCAGAGTTGTTAATCAAGATTTTTTCCAGCTTTACTGAGATATAATTAACATCTACTGATGAGCACTTAGGTTGTTTCCACGTCTTGGCTACTGAAAATAATGCTGCAATAAACATAGTGATACTGATATCTCTTTGATAACCTGTTTTCATTTTGTTCAGATACATACCCAGAAGTGGAATTGCTGAATTATGTGATAGCTCTATTTTTAATTTTTTGAGGAACTTCCATGCTGTTTTCATTATTGGCTGCACCAATTTACAATTCCCACCAAAAGTACACAAGAATTCCCTTTCTTTACATCCTTACTAGTATTCGTTATCTCCTGTCTTTTCTTATACAACTATTCAAAGAATTATGAGGCAATATCTCCTTGTAGTTTTTATTTAAATTTCCCTGATGATTGTTAATATTGAGCACTATTTCATATACCTTTGGCCATTCGTATATCTTCTTGGAAAAATGTCTATGTAGGTTTTCCGCCTATTTTTTGATGAAATTGTTTTGTTTTGTTTTGTTTGCTATTGAGTTGTATGAGTTCTTTATATTTTTGGAAATTAACTCCTTATCAGTTATGTGATTTACAAATATTTTCTCTCATTCTGTGGTTTGACTTATTTTGTTGATTGTTTCTTTTGCTGTGAAGAGCTTTTCAGTTTGATGTGGTCCCATTTCTTAATTTTTGCTTTTGTTGCTTGGGCTTTGGGTGTCATATCCATAAAATCATTGCCAAGACCCATGTCAAGGAGATTTTTATTGTTTTATTCTATGATTTTTATGTATTTATGTCTTACTTTTAAGTCTTTAATTCATTTAGAATTAATTTTTATGATTGTCATAAGATAGAGGTCCAGTTTGTGAAAAGACTTCAGTCTAAAATGGAACTGAAGATATAAAATGGAGAATCTCACACATGCACTCTCAGAAGAATGAAACTTAAAAACTAAGAGATTGATTTTTCCATAAATGCCTAACTTACAGACGATTATACTTATCTCTTCACCAGTGAACACCCACCAAGAATCTCTCCCCATTCTCAAACCAATGAACTTACTGTTAAGACTCACTGGACTTTCCCTCTTGGCACTTCTTGCCTATAAATACAGCCTATCTTATATCCTCATGCAGTTACTAAATTGTGATTTCTTTGCTATTACCAAATAAACTCAATTTCTGGTCATTTGATATTGCCTCAGCTTACCTCTTTATTTAGGTTTTATTCTTTTGCATGTGAATATTTAGTTTTCCTAACATCATTTATTAAAGACACTGCTTTTTCCCCGTTTAATATTCTTGGTTTCCTTATCAAATTTTCATTGACCACCTATACATAGGTCTATTTCTGGGTTCTTGATTCTGCTCCATTGTTATATATGTCTGCTTTTTTGTCAGTACTATAGTGTTTTGATTATTATATCATTGTAATATAGTTTTAAATCAGAAAGTGTCATTTTTCCAGCTCTGTTCTTTCTCAGGATTACTTTGGCTACTTGGGGTCTTTTGTGGTTTCACATGAGTTTTAGGATTTTTCTATTTCTGTAAAAAAAGAAAAATGCCATCGGGATTATGATGAAAATTTTATTGAATCTATACATAGCTATGGGTAGTATGGACATTTTAACAATATTAATTATTTCAATCTATAACACAGATATTTTTCTATTTATTTTGTATTTTTCAACTTCTTTTATTAATGTGCTATAGTTTTCAGAATATATATAGATCTTACCTATGAATAAGTTTAAACAAGGCGGTGAAAAATCTATACACTGAAAACTATAAAACATTGATAAAAGAAATCAAAGAAGACACAAAATAAATAAAACACATCTGATTTTGTGGATTGGAAGAACTATTGTTAAAATGTCTATACTACCCAAAGATCTGTCGATATAAAGTAATCCCTATCAACATTCCAATAGTATTTTTACATTAATAGAAAAAGCAATCCTAAAATTGATGTGAAATTACAAAAGACCCTGAATAGCCAAACCAGTCCTGAAAAA
This sequence comes from Pteropus alecto, assembly GCF_000325575.1. Taxonomy (NCBI): domain Eukaryota; kingdom Metazoa; phylum Chordata; class Mammalia; order Chiroptera; family Pteropodidae; genus Pteropus; species Pteropus alecto. Next base: position 5,056,778 of record NW_006442484.1, read on the forward strand.
GAACAAAGCTAAAAGCATCACACTTCCTGAGTTTCAGCTCTATTATGAAGCCATAGTAATAAAAATACTATAGTACTAGCATAAAAGTAGAAATATAGACCAATGAAACATAATCAAGAGCCCAGAAATAAACCCATGCATATATAGTCAATGAATATTTGACAAAGGAGACAAGAATACTCGATGGAGAGAATATAATCTCTTCAATAAATGGTAATGAGAAAATTAGATATTCACATGCAAAAGAATGAAACTAGACTCCTATATTACACCACTCAGACAAATTAACTCAATGGATTAAAGATTTTAATGTAAAACATAAAACACAAAATTCCTAGAAAAAAAACATAAGGAAAAAGCCTCTTGACATGGGTCTCGGCAATAGTTTTTTAAATATAACAACCAAAGCACAAACAACAAAAACAAAAATAAACAAGTGGGACTACATTAAACTAAAAAGCTTCTGTACAGCAAAAGAAACAAAAAACAAAATGAAAGGCAACCTAAAAAAAATGGGAGAAAATATTTGCAAACTATATTTCCAAAAAAGGGTTAATATCCAAAATATATATGGAAAAAAAACTCATAAAACTCAATAGCAAAAAATAAAATAAAATAAATCCACAAATAATCTAATTAAAAATGGGCAAAGGACTTGAATAGACATTTTCTAAAGAAGATATACAAATAGCCAACAGGTATATAAAAAGGAGCTCAACATCACCAATTATTAGAAAAATGCAAATCAAAACCACAATAAAATATCACCTTGTGCCTATTAAAATGGCTATCATCAAAAAGACAAGAGCTAACAAATGCTGGCCAGGATGTGAATAAAAGGGCACTCTTGTGCCCAGGTGGAATTGTAAATTAGGATAGCCATTGTGGAAAAACAGTATGAAGATTCCTCAAAAAAATTAAAAATAGAACTACCATATTATCCAGCAATCTCACTTCTGGCTATATAGCTGAAAGAAAAAAAATCACTATGTTGAAGAGACATCTGCACCCCCATGTTCATTGCAGCAATTTTTACAATAACCAAGACATGTAAACAACTTAAGTATTCATCAATAGATGAATTGATAAAGAAAATGTGATACATATGACAAAATACTATTTAGCCATTAAAAATGAAGGACATCCTGTCCATTGCAACAACCTGGATAGACCCTGAGGGCATTATGCTAAGCGAAATAAGTGAGACAGAGAAAAACAAATACTATACAATATCATTTATATGGAATTTAAAAAATTCATAGAAAAAGATCAGATTTGTGGTTACCAGAAAGGGGAATTGGGAGAAATTGGGTGAGGACGATTCAAAGGACAATTCACCCAATTCAGTTACAAAATAAAGAAGTACTGGGGATGTAATGTACACTTTGATGACTATAGTAACACTGCTGTAAGATATATTTAAAAATAGCTAAGACAGTAAATACTAAAAGTTTTCATCACAAAGAAAGGTAAATAAATAAACAAGTAAATAAATAAAAAGAAGAAAATGTAGTTTAGGAATTCCAGCCGTTCTTTTTTCACCAAAATTGTCTTGGCTATTCTAAGTCCTTTACTTAAATTTTACATTGTTTGTCAATTATAATTTTAAAAGTCTGCTGGGATTTTGATTGAGATTGCATTGAATCTATAGATCTATTGCATAGATTTACTATCTTAACAGTACTGACTCTTATGATTAAACATATTACAACTATCTAGGTCAAGTTTTCAGTAATATTTTTTTAATGAAGACACCTTGTGTATCTTTTACTAAATTTATTCCTAAATGTCTAATGTGTTTTATTGCTATTATATATACTTTATAATCTTATTTTCCATTTGCTTGTTACTAGTTTATAGAAGTACAACTGATTTTGTCATGTCATCTGAGAAAAAAAGGTAGTCTTACTTTTTTCCCTTCTAGTCTGTATACACATTTTGTTTATCTTAATGCACTGTCTAGGACCTCCAATATGATGTTGAAGAAAAGTTATAAGACTAGCCATTCTTATCTTACTTCTATCCTAAAAGAAAAAAAGAGCATTTAATGTTTTACCATTAAGAATTCTGTTAGCTATATCTTTTATCAAATTCAGAAATTTCCCTTCTATTCATAATTTGCTGAGAGAATTTCTCATAAATAAGTGTTGAATTTTATGAAATGCTTTTTCTAGATCTTTTGAGATGATCATATGGTTTTAAGGCCTTTGCTTTCTTAATGCAGTAAAATAGACATATTTAAAAATGTCAAACAAATCTTACATTCCTGAAATAAATCTCAGTTTGTCATGTTATATTATCCCTTTTAAATATTGATAAATTTGATTTGCAAATATGTTGTTAAAATATTTGCATTTTTGTTAATTGGTCTATAACTTATTTCTATCTCTCTCTCTTTCTTTTTTTCTCTCTTTCTTGTAATATCCTTACCAGATTTTGGCGTTAGGTTTATGTTGACCCCATAAAGTATTTCTTCATCATCTACTCTTGGGGCGTGGGGTTGGGGGGAGGAATTGTATACAATTGGCTCTTTTTCCCCCTAATATGTTAGAATTCACATATTAAATCTGGACCTGAAGTTTTTAAAACTGGAAAGATTTTTAATTGTGAGTTTGATTTATTTGACATCAATAGTACTATTCAGATTTTCTGTTTCTTCTTGTGTTGGTATAGAAAATTGTATTTTTAAAGATATTTATCCAATTCTTTGCATTGTCAAAATTTAGAATGGAGTTGTTCATAATAACAGTTAATATCTCTAAAAGTTGGAAGGATTTATAGTGATATCTTCTTTTTCATTGCAAATATGGTATATTTTTTCTCTACTTTTTTTTTTTGATGAGCATTCTTAGAAATTGACAATATTAAATTTTACCCCAGCTCTGTGTTCCTGAAAAGCAGTGACCGTTAAGAAATCTCCCAACCCTTTTGTTCTCTGAAAAATGGCTTACTACAAAATACCCTTCCCTCTATGACATACATAAAATTCATGGTGCTGCCTTGTTTACCCATGACAAAGCCAAACACAGATGCTCTAAATTGCCATTATTTGCTTTATAAATTATTAAACTGTTTTGTCTCCACTGAACAATCAGAAAAAAAATGCTTGTTAACCAAACTTTATTTAATTTCTTTCCTTCCCAAGGTTCCTTCATTTTAACTCATCTTCACCCTGAGCCATCATACAACCCCTCTTTAACTGCCCTTCTCAGTTAAAGATCTATTATCTGATCTATTATCTGATAACCCATTTTTATCTGTTCTTCTTGTTCTTTCCACTTTTACATACCACATTCTTTGCAGCCTTTTTACTCCTCTTTAAAAGAAAAGTCCTTTTTTGCCTAAACTTTAAGATGTCTGCAGATCTCATGGTCAGAGCATTCTTCCTAATACTATGTTCCCTTTCTCTCTCTTAAAATAATGTTTTCAAATAAAGTCTCTCCTTATCTAAGACTGGAGTTGTTTTTTGCTTTATAGAATTTATCAATTTTATTAATCTTTTCAAAGAACTAACTTTATCTTTGTTAATTTTATCTATTGATTATGTTTCCATTCATTTCTGCTCTGAAATTTATTTAGTCTATCTTCTCTGTGTTTTATTATTTCTTCTGCTTTTTAACTTCTGGAGGTAAAAGCTCATACCACTGAGTTTAAAACTACCTTCCATTCTAACATATTCACTTAGAGCAATAAATGTACCTCTTTACACTCCACAAATGTTTATATATTGTTACTTTTTTTAGTTCAAAGTAGTATCTAATTTTCATGTGATTTCTTTGTTGATTCATAGTTTATTTAGAAGTGTGTTGCTTAATTTCCAAATATTTTGTGATTTTCTAAAGTCTCTTTGCCTTTTATTTTGAGTTTAATACCATTTTAGTCAGAGAACAAACTCTGTATGTTTCAACTCCTTTAGGGATTTTTGAGATGTTTAACATGACCCATCCTATGGTTTATCTTGGTAACTATTTCATGTGCACTGAAACAGAATGTTTATAGATAGTAAAAAATTTTCCATGGTCATTCATGTTCTGCATATCTTGTGAGCAGAGATACTGGAGGCCATTTTTATCTTTTCAAGGATGCTTGCATAGAAAACAGACTTTGAAGATAGAGATAATGTGTCAATCTGTAGCAAAGGACAGGTTAGTTTTCTGCCCATTATAATAAAGATAATGTCTCCATCTGAGGCAAAAGTTGGGCAAGTTTGCTTTTACCCTGTCATAAGAAATTGAAGTTTCTTAAATTTTAGGTTCATCAGCTATGATACAAACTCACTACCTGTATAGCATCCACCAAGATGAGGCTGCATCACTGCAAGGGGAGTTTGGAACAAAGGAAAGTAACCAAAAACTGTAGCTCAGGATGCTTGCTGTGCTGTGATTAATAAAGTCCTTGGTCTCTGACCCAGAAGTCTCTTATCTTCACCAGCAACCATGGGAAGCTAAGTTATTAGCATGCAAGTAAGGTATAATCTAAAATCCTTTATCTTTGACAAAGTTCTTGAAATTTATTTTGTAGTTGTTGGAAGAAGTGTTATAATATGCTAACTGGGCCAAGGTTGTTAATCAGGTTATTCATATCATATATGTGCTTTATACCTTTCTTTTTTCAGTTCTGCCAATTATTGTTTCATATATTTTGAAGACATAATATTGCATGTATATACTTAAGATTATGTTATTTGGAAAAATTGGACCTTTATCATTTAAAATATGTCTCCTTATATTTGATAATATTTCTAGTCATTATGGTATTATGATATTAATCTAGCCACTCTAGCTTTCTTATACATACTATTTACATGATACGTATTTTTCCATATTTTTACTTTCATCATTTCTGTTTTATTATATTTAAAATGTGTCTTATAAAAAGCGTACAGTTGATTCATATTTCTATAGTTTGTCTTTCAATAATAGCATTTTAGTGGTTTTGAAATATGTTCACAGGCAGGACATCAGCAAAATGGCAGACCATAAGGCTCTATGCTCTCTTTACTCCACAGAAACATTAAAAAAAAGCAGAAACTACCTGAGCCAATTTCATCTGACCATTGGAAAAGGTGTAGAGCAACTAAGCAAATGCCCAATCAAAAAAAATCTCTCTTCAAAATGATATGAAATTTTTTGTGATTTTTTTTTTTACTCACACTTACCCCACTCCCCATCTGGTGTGACAACAATCTTGATCTTCAGCAGTGAAACCCAATTTTGACTTTTCTCCCTCAAACAAGAGAAAGCAGAGCAGACCTTATTTATAAATTATTATGTGTATCTGTTCCAACTTTTCTAAGGAACACGTAAAAGACTGATTGATGTGGGTGCTCATCTCTGTCTTACATAATTCAGAATGCCGGTTTAAAAAAAAAAAGAAAAGAAAAACAGCAGTGGGCTTGAAGAAGCTACAAGGAGACTACATATACATAGACTCCTAAAGCAAAAGATTATAGGTGAAGCCCTACAATAGTCAAATTAAAGCCCAGCAAAGAAGCTGGGGTGAGGCTCTTTAGGAAATTAGAACATTCAAAAATGTTCTTGTATCTAAAGAAATCTAAAAAAACATTCACATGCCAGATAAGAAACATGCTAAGAATAGTACTGAGAAGACCTTAACTTTTCACCTGGGGTTGATCTCTTGATTCAGAATAAGCCTATCTTAGTAGTGAAAGAATACTTAACACTGAGCCAATCTGCAAATACTGGAGATGTGGATAATTTCTTTTTTGAGGATTTTTTAAATATTTTTTATTGTTTATTTTAGCCCATGGCATTTGAGAAAATCTCTGTCAAAACTTCAACTGCACCAAGCTAAAGGAACAAGATTTCAGCAATAACACATGAAAGGAATAATCTGCAAATACAGTTTGGAAAAATCTCAGAACAAATGGGCTACTAAAGCTTTCAACAATCAAAAAAAAAAAAAAAAGGAAATGTTAGAAAAGGAAGAGATCTGTTTTCCAGAATTACCACATTATATAAATAAAATAAACAATATTCGATTAAAAATCACAAGGCACAAAAAGAAACAGAAAAAATGGCTCATTCAAAGGAACAAAAGAAATTGATAGTAACCATCCCCGAGGAAGCCCAGAGATCAGAATTATTACATAAAAATTTTAAAAACAATTAAGTATGCTCAAAGAGCTAAACAAAAGCACAAAGAATTAAAGGAAATCATAAAAATACATATAAACAATTCAGGATATCAACAAAAAGACAGAAATTATAAGAAGAAACCAAACAAATTTTGAAGAGGAAAAGTGCAATAACTGAAATAAAAATTTCACTAGAGAATTCAAAAGCAAGTTTGAACAGGCAGATAAAGAACCAGCAAACTTGAAGATAGACCAGTCAAAATTATTAAGTATGAAAAGCAGACAGAAAAAAGAATTTTAAAAAAGGTGAACAGAGACTAAAAAATTGTAGAACGCCTTCCAGCAGACCAACACATGTCCTAAGGGAGTCCCCAAAAGAGAAGAAAGAGAGAAAGAGGACAGAAAAATTATATTTAAAAATTTCAAAACTTCCCAAGTAGGATTACCCAAAGTTACTCACACAGAGACACATTATACTCGAACTGTTGAAAGACAAAGACAGAATCTTGCAAGCAGAAACAAAGAAATGACTCATCACGCACAATAGATTCTCAATAATATTACAAGTTAATTTCTTATTGGAACTTTTAGAGGCCTGAAGCCAGTCGGATGATATATTTAAAATACAGAAAGAAACAAAACCTATAAACCAAGAATTTTATGCCCAGAAAAACTTTCCTTCAAAAAATGAAAAAGAAAACAAGATATACTCAAATAAACAAAAGCTGAGAAAAGTCATTACCACTGGACTTGCTCTTCCAAAAATGCTAAAGGAAGTCTTTTGAATGAAATAAAAAATACACTAAACAGTAACTTCACACCACGTGAAAGTAAAAAGTAGGTTCTTTAAAAAGGTCAACAAAATTGATAGACTTTAGTTAGATTGAGTAAGAGTAAAATAGATGACTCAAGTTACTGAAATTAGAAATAAAAGTGGGTACATTACTACTAATCTTACAGAAATAAAAAAGATTATAAAATAACACTATGAATAATTTTATACCAATGATTTGTATGCCCTAGATAAAATAAACAATTTCTAGAAATACACAATCTATCAAAACTTAATCATGAATAAATGAAACATGTAAATAAATATGTAACTATTAAGGTGATCAAATCTAAAATCTCGCAATCAAAAAAAAAAAAAATGCCCTGAACCAAATGGCTTTGCTAGTCAATTTTACCAAACATTTAAAGAATTAATACCAATCCTTCTCAAACACTTCCAAAAAATTGAAGAGAGAACACTTTCTCACTCATTCTAAGGTCAGATTTAACCTGATAACAAAGCCAGACAAAGACATTACAAAAAAGAAAACTACAGATGAATATACATTATTAATTTGGATGTAAAAGTCATCAAAATACTAGGAAAATGAATTCAGCGGCATATTAAAAGATTATATACACATGACAAAGTGGGATTTATTCCTGGAGTCAAAGTATATTTCAACATATGAAAATCCATCAATGAAAATCCTACAATAATAGAGTGAAGGAAAAGAACCACATGATCACCTTAATTGATGCAGAAAAAGCATTTGACAAAATGAAACATCATTCTGTATTTTTAAGTAAAAATATTTAAAAACCTCAATTAAATTTTAAAAAGAAGGAAACTTCTTCAGCATGATAAAAACCAAACATGAAAAAAAATCCTCAATGGTAAAAAAACTGAAAGCTTTCCCCTAAGGTTAGGGATGAGGTAAGGATGATCACTTTTCTACTTCTTTTCAACATAATATCAGAAGTTATAGCCATAACAATTAGGCAAGAAAAAAAATAAAAAGCATCCAAACCGAAAGGAAAAGATATAATCTATGTTTCCAGATAACATAATCTTATATGTAGAAAACCCTAAATATTTTCCCCATCCCCACCCCAAAAAAAGCTGTTAGAACTAATAAACAAATTCACCAAAATTGCAAGACACAAAATCAACCCACAAAAATCATTTGTATTTCTATACACTAACAATAAACAATCCAAAAAATATTAAGGAAACAATTCCATTTACAATAGCAACAAAAATAATAAAATACTTAGGAATAAATTTAACCAAGGAAGGGAAAAATTTTACAAAACATTGATGAAAGAAAATTTTTAAAAACATAACAAAGGAAAATCACTCTGTGTTTATCGCTGGTGTAATGTTAAGGTGTCAATACTACCCAGAGAAATCTAGAGATTAAATAAAATACCTACCAACATCCTGATAACATTTTTTGCAGAAAGAGAAAAACCCATGTTAATATTCATATGTAAACTCAAGAGACCCTGAATCGCCAAAACAATCTTGAAAAATAACGAAGTTGGAGAACTTGCACTTCCTATTTCAAAACTTACTACAAAACTACAGTAATCAAAGCAGTGTGGTACTGGCATAAGAACAGACATAAAGATCAAAGGAATATAATATGGAATCCAAAACTAAGATCTTACGTATATGGTCATTTGATTTTTGACAAGAGTGGCAAGATCATTCAAGGGAGAAAGAGTCTTCTCAATAAAGGGTACTAAAAAAAAAACCTGAGTATCTATATGCAAAAGGGTGAAGTTGGTCCTTCATCTTATATGATATAAAAATTTTGTTCAAAATGGATCAAAAACCCAAATATTAAGAGCTAAAACTATGCAACTCTTAGAAAAAAAATCACACAGCAAAAGCTTCATGATGTTGAATTTGCCAGTGATTTATTGGATATGACATAGGCAACAAAAGTAAAAATAAACAAATTGAACCTTATAAAAATTAAAATATTTTATACATAAAAGGTCACAATCAACAGAGTGAAATGTCCACTCACAGAATGAGAGAAAACATATATTGGATATAGGATTGATACCCATACTATATAGAGAATTCCTACAATTTAACAATAACAAAAAAGAAACAAATTCCAAAATGGGCAATAGACTTGAATAGATATTTTTCCTAAAAAAAATATACAAATTATCAATGAACACATGAAAAGAATGCTCAACATCACCAGTTATTATGGAAATGCAAATCAAAAGCATAATGAGGCACCACTTCACACGCATTAGGAGAGCTACTATCAAAAAAGCAGAAAATAAGTGTTGGTCAGGGTATGAAGCTGGAACTTTTGCACACTGCTATGGGCATGTAAAATGATGTAGCCTTTGTGGAAAACAGTTTGACTGCTCTTCAAAAATTTAAAAATAGAATTAGCATGTGATCTAGCAAAAAAAATAGGTTCTCAAACAGATACATGACTGTACACCAGTGTCCACAGCAACATTATTCACAATAGCTAAAAGGTGGAAATAATCCAAGCATTCATTATTGATGATTGAATTAACAAAAATGCATTACAGTCATACACAGCTTAACAATAGGGATACTTTCTGAGATATGTATGGTTAGGCAATTTTGATCATTGTGTGAACATCACAGAGTATACTGACACAAACCTGGATGGTATAACCTACTATAAACCTAGGCTATATAGTATAGCCTATTGCTCCTAGGCTAGAAGCCTGCATAGCATATCACCATACAAAACAACACAAGATTAAATCAAGCACAAGAAAAATGATGCAATTAAGAGACACAATAAATACAAGATGTATGAGGCTGTTGGCATAACACGGCATACTGTTGTGCAGCAAACTTTTTATATAAATAGAAAGAGTACATTCTAAAATAATGATTAAAAATATAGTATATTAAATACATAAATCAGTAGCATAATGGTTTATTATCATTATTAAGTATTCTGTACTATACATAATTGTGTTACACTTTTATATGATTGGCAGAACAGTAGGTTTGTTTACATCAGCATCACCACAAACTAGTGAGTAATGCTTTGTATTGTGATATTGCAATCGTCTACTATGTCACTAGGTGATAGGAATTTTTCAGTTTCAGTATAATCTTGTGGGACCACCACTGTATATTGGGCCTATCTTTGACCAAAATGTCATTATGGGGCACATGACTGTATAAACACACAAAGGAATGAAATTCTGATACATGGTACAAAACAAATGAACCTTGAAAATATTATGCTAAGTGAAATACACTAAACACAAAAGGAGGTACCTAGAATAGGCGAATGCATAGAGACAGAAGTAACCTAAAGGTCACCAGGGGCTTAGTGGAGGGTGGGTAAGGAAGTTGTTATTTAATGGTTACAGAGCTTCTGTTTGGGATAATGGAAAATTGCTAAAAATGGATAGTGGCGATGGTTGCACAACATTGTGAATGTACCTAATGCCACTGAACTGTATACTTAAAAATGAATAAAATAGTAATTATATTATGTATATTTTACCACAATAAAAGGTCACACACAAAAACAAAACTATGTCCAAAAATCTTTTTGAATATTTCTCCCTTCAGGTGGTGGAGCCTAGTTCTCTTCCTTTGCATGTAAATTGGACTTAATGACTCACTTCTAGCACAAAGAATAAAGCAGAAGTGATGGTTTACAACTTAAAAGACTAGGTCTTAAAAGGCACCATGACAAAAACTTTTTAGTTTGATATAGTCCCATTTGTTTTCTTGTTTGCTTGTGTGTTTGTGTGTTTTCCCTGCCTGAAGAGACATATCCAAAAAAAATATATTACTAAAAGTGATGTCAAAGACTTTACTGCCAATGTTTTTTTATAGGTGTTTTATGTTTTCGGGTCTTACATTTAAGTCTTTAATCCATTTGAATTTATTCTTGTATAGGATGTAAGAAAATAATCTACTTTCATTTTTTTTGCCTGTATCTACCCAGTTTTTCCAATGCCATTCATTGAAGAGATTATCTTTACCCCATTGGATATTCTTGCCTTCTTTGTCATAAATTAATCGACCATATAGGTGTGGGTTTATTGCTGGCCTCTCTATTCTGCTCCAATAATCTATGTGTCTGTTTTTATGCCAGTACCATGCTATTTTGATTACTATAGCTTTGTAGTAGAGTTTTATATCAGGTAGCATAATAACTCCAATTTTGTTTTTCTTTCTCAAGATTAATTTTAGGATTATTTGTGCTAGTTCTGTGAAAAATGCCATTGGTAAGGATTGATAAGGATTGCACTGAATCTGTAGATTGCTTTGGGTAGTATGGACATTTTAATGATGTTGATTCTTTCTATGAGCACAGTATATGCTTCCATTTATTTGTATCTTCTTCAATGTCTTACCATTTCCTGAGTACAGGTCTTTCACTTCCTTGGTTAAATTATTCCTGGGTATTTTTGATACAATTATAAATAAAATTGTTTTCTTAATTTCTCTTAATTAAAAACACCAATTCAAAAAAGATATGCATCCTTATGTTCATTGCAGTATTATTTATAATAATCAAGATATGGTAGCAACTTAAGTGTCCATCCATAGATGAATAGATAAAGATACATATATATATATGGATATATATACATATCCATATATATAATGGAATATTACTTGCACACAAAAAAAGAATGAAATCTTCCCATTTCCAACAACAAAAGTGGACTTAGAGGGTATTGTGCTAAGTGAAATATGTCAGACAGAAAAAACAAATATTATATGATTTCTCTTATAAAGGAAATCTAAAAAAAAACAAAACAAAATAAATGAATAAACAGAAAAAACTCATATATACAGAGAATAAACTGATGGTTGCCAGATGGAAGGGTGTTTGGGGGTGGGCGGGTAAAAAAGGTAAAGGGATAAAGAAGTACAGATTGGCAGTTAAAAATAGTCACAGGGATATCAAGTATAACATAGAGAATATAATCAATAATATTGTAATAACTATATGTGGTATCAGGTGGGTACTAGATTTATCCAGGGGGAATCACCTAGTAAGTTATATAAAGGTCTAACCACTATGCTGTCCACCTAAAGCTAATATAATATCAAATGTCAATTATAATTAAAAACTTTTTTTTATTTTTTAAGGCCCTGTGGCTTCCTTTTTTTTTCTCACTTGAACTGCTCTCCCTGGGAGAAGTTAGATGCTGTGTCATAAGAGTAATCAAGCAAGCTGCGGAGATACCCATCTAATGCAGTGTTCTCCTGCCAACTGAGCTGTGAGTGAGCCACTTTGGGACAGATCCTCATTTTCAGTTAAGCCTTCAGTTTTCAGTTAAGCCTTCAGATAATTGCAGTCTCTGCCAACACCCTGATTGCCATTTTAAGACAAGTCTTAAGACAAGTCTTAAGCCAGCTAAGCCTCTCCTGAATCTATAGAAATTGTAATAAAAAAATGAATGTTTGTTAATTTAAGGCTCTAAGTTTTAGGGTAATTGGTTTCTCAGCAGTAGATAATTCTTGCAAGTATACCATTCATTTTCACTTGATGATATAGTCGGGTTTAATTCTACCATCTTGCTTTTGTTTTCTATTTGTCCCATCTGTTTTTTGGGGGGTGTTTTTTTTGTTTTGTTTTGTTTTGTTTCTATACTTTGTATCTATGTTTCACTTCCTCTGCCTTCTTTTGGATTAATCAAGTACTTTTATATCTTTCATTTTATTTATTCTATTGGCTTTTTGCTATAACTCTATGTAATTTTAAGTGATTTCTCCAGGTGATTACAATAGGCATCTTCAACTTATACCAGTCTGGCTTGAACTAATATTGCATCCATAGAAAATACAAGAATTTATAACAGCATAATTCTAGTTTTCCTCCTTTGTGCTTTTGTTGTCATGTGTTCTACATATATTATTAATGTCTTTATATATATTTTTAGTATTGTTTTAAATAGTTTTTTAAGAAAAATTAAAACATCCTTTTACATTTATCCACATATTACAATGTCAAGTGCTCGTTCTTCTATCTTGTTAATCAGACCTCATATCTGGTGTCTTTTATATGTAGCAAAAAAAAAAAAAACTTTAGATTTCTTTATAACATAATTCTGATGGACACAAATTGTCTCGAATTGTGTTTGTCTTTAAAAGTCCTTTTTTCTCCTTCATTTTTAGAGGATATTTTCACCGGGTATAGAATTCTTCATTTCCAGTATCTTATGTTATTTCAACATTTAAAGATGACATTTCATTTTCTTCATTTTTATTGTTCCTCATGAGAAGTCACTCTTCACTGTCCCTGTTGCTTCTGTTAATGTAATATTACACACACACCTAAACTGCTTTTAAGATTTTTATCTTTGGTTTTCAACAGCTTGACTATGATTTACCTAGGTCTTTTTTCTGCTTGTATTTGTTGAGCTTCTTGGATTTGCAGTTTATTTATTTCATCAATTTTGGACATTTTCAGCCATTATCTTTTCAACATTTTTTCTCTCTCCTCTACTGAGACTCTAATTGCTCACACATTAGACTATTTGACATTTTCTGATCACTCTGTTTATAGTTGGGTTTTTGTTTTGTTTTTTTGTTTGTTTATTTGTTTGTTTTACTTTCTTTTTTCCCCTTATTTTTCCATTTGTGTAATTTCTATTGACTTGTCTTTTAATTTCCTAACCTTTTTTCAACTATATCCAGTATAGTGTTAAGTCAACCCAATGGATTCTTACTTTCAAGGAAAACATTTTCTGGTTCTAGAATTTCCTTTTTTAAATTTTAGTTTTTGAATTTCCATTCTTTTGATAAAATTTTCCATCTTTTCACCCATTTTGCTCACCTTTTCTGTAATTTCTTTAAAGTATTTATAACAGTTACTTATATACTTGTCTGCTAATTTCAATCTCTGGGTCATCTGTGAGTCTACTTCTATTTACTTTATTCTCATTATTATAGGCCATGTTTTTCAGCTTTTTTGTATGTTTGGTTATCTTTTTATTGTATGCTGAACATTTTCAATGATACTTTGTGGAAATTCTGGGTTATATTATCTGCTTCCAAATAGTGCTATATTTTGTTCTGTTTGACAGTTGAATTCCTGGCAAGAAGGGTCTATTTCAAGTTTATTCTTTTCTTTAATTTATTTATTTTTTATGGTGACAATGGTTAATGAAATCCAATAAGTTTCAGCTGTATACTTTAACAGTAAGGTGTGTGTGTGTGTGTATATATATATATGTGTGTGTGTGTGTGTGTGTGTGTGTGTGTGTGTGTGTGTGTGTGTGTGTGTGTATGTATATATATATTTTTTTTTTACATCGTGTGTTCACTTCCCATAGTTAGATTTCTTTCTGTCACCGCATATATTGACCCCCTTTACCCCATATACCTCCCCCATTTCCCCACCCTCTACCAAGTTTATTCTTAATCTTAAAATATTGTCCTCCAAGGATGTAGACTTTTCACCTTAGATAGTCTTTCTGGGATTATGTTAAATGTCCATTGTGTTCACCAAGGTCTCTCTGCCTGGGCCAGAACTGCGCTATCTCCCAACATACTGCAAACTTAGAAAACTCAGTTCAGCTTTAATTTCACATTCTGGTTACTGCTGGTGTTTTACAAATTGTCCCCAAAACTTAGCAACTTAAAAAACAGTTTATTACGCTCTGTGAGTCTGTAAATAAAGAATTATGCAGGAAAGAGTAAAATTGACTATGCTACAATGTCTCAGGCTTCAGCTGGGAAGACTCAAATTTTGAGTCTAGTTTCCCTACTTGGGCTGGAATCATATGATTTATCTGGTGCCTGGCTTCAGATGACTCAAATTCCAGCACTGCTAACCAGAGTATCTATCTAGATGTAGCCTTTCTGTATGGCTTGAGGTAGCCAGGATGCTTACATAGCCACTCAGGGCTCCAACTGCAAAAATTCTAGTGACCCAGGTTGATGCTGAATAGGCTTTTGTTGCCTAGCCTCATAAATACAAAATATTTCCCTGTGTTTTACTAGTTGAAACAATCATAGCCCATCCAGGCTCAAAGGGAGAGAAACAGACTCCACTTCTGGATGGAAGCATGCCAAAAGCACATTTTATAAGATCATGTAGGTTAGAATATATTGATATGACCATCTTCACAATATACAACCTGCCACACTCCCCCAGGAGCTACTCTTTATTTCTTAGCCTTTTACTAAATATGAGCAAATTAGGATTTGCCCAAGTTCCAAGGGGATTTTTGGAGCTTCTTCTCTGGTTTCTTTCTCTCTTTTGCCCTACCTTACAAATTCCAGCCACCTAGCAGCTTCGAATTTTAATCTCTGTTTCCTATGCACTTGGGCTCTATTTTCCTGTACTATGGCTTGAAAATTGCCCCCAGGCAGGAGGCCAGGATAAATGCATAATTCATCTTCTCTGCTTCCCTCTAAGCTCAAGTCCAGTGCTGTCCTCTGTTCAATATCCGAAAATAGCTACTTCAAATATTTTGTTCCATTTTATAGTTGTTTGCTCTGAGATGGTGTGGCAGACAGACTTTAAAATGGCCCCCAAGGATCTCTGCTTCTTGATATTCACAACCTTGTGTGGTCCCCGCCACACACACATAGATTACATCAAAGGTGATAGGCTCTACCTAATCATGTGTACAAGATTACTGTATATGATTATGCTATATTATTGTAATGTCTGTTTTATTGCAATCTCTTCCTTGCCCTTGGTGACTTTGAAAAAGCAAGCTGTCTTGTTTTAAGCTGTCTATGGAAAGGGCCATGTGGCAGGGAACTGGGGGTTGTCTCTGGCAAATAGCCAATGCAAAATTGGGGCAATTAGTTCAACAACCTGCATAGGAACTAATGAGACCCCCACCGTGCCTAACACCTTGATTGCAGCCATGCAGAGGTCCCAGCTAACATGTAGAATCTTGACCTACAGAAACCATGAAATAATAAGTGTGTGTTGGTTTAAGCTAAAGAGTTTGTGGTTATATTGTTATGCAGCAAAAGATAACTAATACAGGTAGTAAGTCTAATACCACCAAGTCCTTTGTAACTAGAACCAGAAGTCATCCCTTGTTGTGAACCATAGAGCAGGAAATTCCATGATATGAGACCTGGGAAAGGAAAAGAGACAAAGTGCCTTAAGCATCAATTATCAGTCGACTAGGAGAGGCCTCCCGGCCTCAAAGTATCCCTTTTGTCACAGTGCCAGGTAGCTCGTCTTCAGCACTTTATTCTTTGAATTAAACATTCTTCCATTCAACAAAATTGTATTAAATGCTTTATATTCAGTCCCTGTGCTTGGCACTAAGAAACCAAAGATGAGTTACACATTCTCCCTGCCTTCAAGAAAGGCACAATGCTACTCACCTTACATATGTCATCTTATTTAATATTTACAATAATCCATGAGGTGGAGCCATTATTGTCTGTATTTTTGCAGATTAGGAATTAACACTCAGAAACACTGCATTACTCATTATAAGCATATAGCTAATGAGTGACAGAGTCAGAATTTGAACCCAAGATTTCTTTTTTATTCTAAAGTCTTCCCACTACATCATGTTAAATTGCTGCCCTGTAGGGGAGACAGTCAAATAAAAAACATACCTGTTACTCAATGTGATAATACTCTACTGGAGGGAGTAAGAAGGGACTGGGGAGCAAGGAGAAGGAGGTTTTAGTCTCAAGGAAAGGCTTTAATGAGAAGCAGACAATTGAGATTGGTCTTCCTGGTGATCAAGGAGAAGGGCACTGCTGGAGAGATGAATGCCAGGATCAGAGAGGGCAGTGGGACAGCAGAGCCTTGTAGTATGGCATGTGTGGAGGGCTAGAATCTGCTTAGTTGTGGAAGTGTGGGAAGGGCAACGGGTAGGAACAGAGCCCCATTGCTAGGACAAAAGTGCTAAGATGAAAACTAGAGAGTGAGGGAATTCCCCTCAAGGCAGGAAGAAGCATAGCAGAATGACTTGGACCACTGGAGTTCACGGGACCTCTGACTATGAGGGAAATCTAGGAGAAAGGACAGGGGTCCAATGCCCCCTTCTCACTGAGACATCTGGTGTCAGCCACCTTGCACCAGCCATGCCATGGCTGCCTCCCTGTCATACCCATTGAGAGGAACTGCTCCCCCCACAGCTCTTGTTGAAAGAATGGTCTAAGCAGCTATGACTATATCCTCTGATCTTATGCCTCTGGTAACAGGTGATTGACCCAGAAACGAACATGTGCTTTTGTTTTCCTCCCAGGTCATGTAATTAGTACATCACACCTAGAGACAGATTGGCAGAGGTGCAAAACCATGTAGCTCAGGACCACGGTGGACACCACAGCTGGTCAAAGCCATGGGTGAGCTTAGAGGGTGAGCTTAGGTAAAGGAGAGGTCTAATAAGTCACAAAGGAAACTAGTCTACAGAGAGAAACAGAAGAATGAAACAGACCCAGAGAGAAGAGAGTTGAGGCCATGAGACTCTCAAGGGTGAGAGAAGGCAAGATGGTTAGACAAATGGTTCCTCACAAGAGCTAGTTGTATACCCTTTTCCTAGATTCCAATATACTTCTCTAAGTCCTCACAATAAATTACCATTATACATGAGTTAGTTTGACTAGATTTCCATTCATAACAACAAATGATCCCTGTACTGGTCAGAACTCTTCATTGCAAGTGATGAAAACCCTGAACTAATTGGTTCCATCATGCACAGTAAGACTTCTACACATGTAACTAAGAAGGATTGCATGAGGGTGGAGTGGCTGACATCCCACACAACTGAATCCAAGACGCAAGCCTAGTCTTTGGTGAGCTCTCTTGCTATCTCCTGGCCCTCTATATTTTAAGCATACTCTCTTCTTGCAAATGTGCTCCCACTCTTAGATGAGAAGGTGCTTCGGGCAGCCCAGTGTCACATTCTTCTAGTATTGTGATAACCCCCAACCCCACCCCAGGTAAAAGACAGTCTTTCCACCACCAACAGTAAAAAAATCCTGGGGAAAGACTAATTGGTTAGGTAAACCAAATAAATATTTCTGAACATATCATTCATTGATGTCTGGGAAATTGTGATGCTCTGATTGCCCAGGTATGAGTGACATAATCCCTGTGATCTGAAGGAGACCTGAGGACTAGGTACATTAACTGAAGGAGGAGGAAAAGGGAGAGCTCTGCTGGGAAGCTCGATGTAATAGCTAAGATGCAAACAAAAGAATAGGCACCCCATTTTCCGCGAACCACTTAAGATAAGCGGGGAATCAATCAATATCTGGTCTCATGTAACTCCAGCATATGAGCAAAGGGAGAGCCCCTGGGGGCCTGAACCTCTACCCATCTGCCTTCAAACACCAAACTAATGGAGGTGCCTCAGCTCTTCTGGGAAACAGCTCAGTAGAGCAGAAAGAGTTCAGGTTTGGCATCAAAGACCTGTATTTAATTCTCAGTCTTGCAGTTCACTGGTTGTGGGATCTTGGGCAGGCAACATAATCTCTCTGAGCCTCAATTTTCCATCAATAAAATGGAAGAAATATAATCTACATCACAAAAGAAATGCAAGGATTACACAGTGATGATCTATAATGATTAACAAAGAAAAAATACAGAAGAGCAAGAGACAATAGCATGCATCTAGGGTAGGCTGCATACAGTCTTAGGTAGGCTGCATACAGCCCCATGAAAAATACCTGCACATAAAAAACATCTGGAACCATGAAAACAACACTAATAGTTGTCTTTTGGCAATGCAACTTAAGGAGAAAATGTTTCTGACTGATCTCATTTCTTCCTATTTGTCATCTCATACGTGAGAATTTGAATATTTGGTTCTCTAATCGTTATGGCGCTGTCTTACCCCTAGCTTCAGACAATAGTCATACTCATGGCTTAGCTACCCAAACAGGGGAGAATTTTAGTGTAAAAGACATTGCCAAAGATAAACTAGTTTTATTACAGTATCAAAATAGTCTGCTAGATCTGCATTATACATGCCCCAATATAATAAAGGCATCTTCCTTTTACATCAAGAGAAGAAAACCTTTTTCCTTAACTTATATCTTAAGATGAACCCAAATTCTTCATGCTCCAATTCGATGCTGTCTTCCTCACATCTGGTCCTCCCTGAAGGGAGAGTAGTAAGACATCTTTCTCTTGGATGTCACGGCTACGGTCTCAGTCACAGTTCCCCAACTAAACACACTCAGTACTTGGAACTGTATTAATGCTCACACATTTAAGGAAGGGCTGGAAGGTCCCAGGCCTTGCCTCAGAGACCCTGCCCCTGTAGGGACTGCTTCAGACACAGCTGCTCTTCTCAGGCTCAGAGGCCTGAGGCCATTCTCTCCAGAATAAAACCTAGCTACGCCCTGATTCTCCTGCCTTCTATGCAGGGTCTCTGGTTTGCAGAGTCTTCTGTCCTTCATCTGGTCTCCCACAGCTTCCCCTTCTGTATCCAGTATCAACACACTAACACCATCATCTGGTTATAGGTCTGCCTGCCCTAGGCTCATCTGAGCTCTCCAAGGGCTGGAGCTGCATCTTAATCATAACAGGGCCAGGCACATAATACAAATTCAGATTTTGAAAGCAGTAATAAATTCATAAGTGGATGGATTCATGGAAGAATGAACAGACAGATAAAAGGATAGAGAAGTTTTTTGTCTCTGGGTTTCTAGGTTCAATCTCCACTGTTCAGAAGTTCCTTCATTTTGTTCCTTGTGTCTTCTCTCTGCCTCCTGGCTCCTAGTAAGACATTGTTCTTTGTTCATTGGCTGGTAGTACCTCAACTCACCCATGGTTTCAGTTTCTCTCTACTGACTCCTAGGAGTTTTTTCCCAGCGGGCGCTGCCCCAGCCAGGACATACTGTCAGCTTGGTCCTCTTTCTTCCTGAAGTCTCCCTGCCAGCCGACTCCATGCTAACCCCTACTCCCTGCCATAAATGGCTCCGAAGGGCCTTTTGGACATCAGAGTCATTCTTGTTCTTCTCTAAAGATGCCTGAGCTGCAAACAAAACGTGACGTCACTTCCTGTAGTCATTGGCAGAGCACAAGCTTTGTAGAGAGAGATTTCCTTGGGTTCAAGGAAATCTTTCTGCCTTTCTAGCTGGGTGAATCCTGCAAGTCACTAACAAGATTTCAGTTTCCTAATCTATAAAACAGGGGCAATTTTACCCATCTCACAGGATTGTTTTAAAGATTAGAGGAAATAAAAATAGAGTACACGACCTAGTACGTAGTAAGCTTTCAACTGGTGTGTTTCCTTCGCTAGGAAAAATAACTCCTAGATAGCCAACTGATCAAGAGGCCCCTGGCTTTCTCTACCCTCCTGCCTCAGCTACCATCAGCCTGTCTTTCTGCTCTGGAGAGTCTCTCGCGGGATCTGAAAGATCTATTAAAGTCTTGTGAAACAAGTGGTAGCTCTTATTATAATACATGGCTTCATTTGACAAGGGGAAAATGAGGCCTAGAGACATCGTGCACTAAGGTAGATTTTTAAAGATGGCCATAAATTCCTCATCACTCTCTTTGTCTTTCCTACCCTTGAATCCGGGTTGGCCCTGGGACTGCTTAATGCAGCCATGCCCTGCCTGCCAGAGAAGTGGAAACCTCTGCTTCTTCCCTCCTGGAACACTTGCTCTTAGGATGCTCTCTCTGGCAACACAGCCACTTGTAGGGGGCGGGGGTACATGCAGGCAATAACTGCAGTCGGCAGCCCCAGTTGTGCTCCCACTCCAGCATCAGTGCCAACTGCCAGCCACATGGATACACCACCTTGGACATCACAGCCAGCGAGCCCTCCGACGACAGCAGCCCCAGGCAACACCATGTAAGTCAGAACTCAGGGAATCCTGAGAGATAATACAATGGCTATTTTAAGCCTCTCGGTGTTGGGGTGGTTTACAGAGCAAATAGGTATCCAGAACAAATGCCTTAATGCTGAAGGTCACATGCGGCTCAGGGCTGGACCTCTGAGCTCCGTCCGCTGTCCTGTGGAGAGTGGCGGGGCCTTTGTCGCGGGCCCGCAAGCCTCCTTTCCCAACATCGCACCAGAGGCACTTGGAGGCAGTGCCCTCCGAGAACGCAGAGCCAAACGTGGGGCTCTGTCTCCCTCTTGCGGAGCTGAGCAAGCACTGCGGGGAGCTCCCTACCAGACCTGCCGCCATGGGCCCGCCCTCCCTCTCTCGTGCTTGAGGGGCCGCCAGCCCCGGAAGCCTCCCGCTGCCAGGACCGCTTGGCTGTGAGGCAGGGGCCGGCGGCTGCACCAGCCCCAGCTGCCAGGACCAATATCAGAGCAGCCAGCCCCTGCGCTCATTAGGGCTGCCAACGAGATTTGAGAGAACAGCAGCATTTTCCTCATAAATCAAAGGCTTCTAGAGGGGAGATGGCAAGCAGGGCTGGCAGTGGAGGGGCAGCCCTCAATCAAAAAGCCTGCCTTAAGTGAGCCTGCCAAGCGGAGCTTGGCAAACAGAGAGTAGTCTTACCCTCATCAGGATGAGACCTCACAAAGCCAGGTATGGACAGTCAGGGAACAGGAGTGCGGCTTGGGAGACTGAGAGGGTCAGCCATCCCCTTCCCCTCCACTCATAGGGAATGCCACCCCCGGTATAAATTCTGGACTTTTTATTGTAGCAAAA
This sequence comes from Pteropus alecto, assembly GCF_000325575.1. Taxonomy (NCBI): domain Eukaryota; kingdom Metazoa; phylum Chordata; class Mammalia; order Chiroptera; family Pteropodidae; genus Pteropus; species Pteropus alecto. The sequence continues at coordinate 5,078,248 of NW_006442484.1, forward strand.
TACACATAACAAATTTACCACTTTAAAGCAGTATATTTCAGTGGTGTTAAGTACAGTCATAATGTTGTATAACCATCGCTACCATCCATCTCCATAACTCTTTTCATCTTCCCAAAGTGAAATTCCATGCTCACTCGACAACTCCCCACTTCCTCCTCCTCTCAGCCCTGGCAGCCACCATTCTACTTTCTTTCTGTTGACTACGAAATTTAGAGATGCAATTATTTCTATCTGCCTACCCAGCTCCACTCCATAACAAAGGCTGACTTGAAATTAGAGGCCTCACTTTTAAGCTTCTTACCCAGACTCATCAGGTTAATAATACTGAGCATTTATAGAGCAGTTATCACATGTCACCACTTCACAAATGCTTTAATTTCTACAACTCTGTGAGGTAGGTATTATCTTCACACTTTATAAATAAAGAAACTGAGGCTCACAGTGGGCCAGAGACTTGCTAAAGTCACCAGCTAGTAAACAGCAAATTCAGGACTTGAAGTCAGAGCCATGTGAGTCCAAATTTCCCGCCCTTACAACTGTCCACTCTACCTTATCCCAGCTCCTCATGTGAAGAAGCCCATTTACTGGGGCTCACTCTTACCTCCCAAACCTGAATCTCAATACTGTTTCTCCACTGTCTCTGATCTTTTTTCTTTCCTCCTGAACCAAAATGCAAGCAGTCCTTCTCCTCAGAAGGGCCGTGTGGTGCACCACTGTCCTTCTCAGGTAAATGCCAGCTCTTAGCAAGCCCCAGTCACTCTTGTAGCCAAGGCTGTGCCCCACACAGCTCTCCCTGGCCAAACTCATGGTAACAATGGAGATAATGACTCTGGCAGTGGCTTTCAAGTAATATTATGGAAAAAGAGAAAAGAAGGCCTCTCCAGATCAGTTCCTACTTATTCTCACCTTTCTAACAGAACAGCATCTCCTAATGAGTCATTTTTGCCAAGAGGCTGAATCCTTGCAATGACCTGCAGGCCCTGCCTTGTGCTCCCAGTAAGAGCAGGACAGGGTCAGGTAGGTCCAAAGGTCTAGCTTCAGGGAGGCAAGAGGAAGAGCCATCACAGTCTTCCAGACCAACTATTTGCAGAAAGTCCCCAGGTGGCACAGGTACTTTGCCTTACTTGACTCAAGTCTTTGTGCTTGGCCCCTCTTGGCCAAAACCCTGGAAGGAAAAGAGTGGATGGTTCAGGAATCCAACCCACTCCAAACCTCCACCAGGGAGAAACAAATTTTAACCTCATACTGCAGAGAACAACAACTCATCAACTTGACATTGACTCCAGAATCCACTATCAAGTCACCCAACAAGGCCCCAACAGCAAAGAGCCAGAAATCCCACTCCAAAGGAGGTATTTATTGCCCCAATGTTGAGAGAAGTGGGATGAATGAAGATGGGAGGCAAAATTCTACAGAGTCCTAAGGAAATGGATGTGTGTGTTCTCTGCTCTCAGTCTTAAGCAAGTCAATCTCATCTTAACATCATAAAAACCATAGAACTTCGGAGCTAAAGACGTTGAAGATGCTCTAGTCATAGGTTTTTAATTGGATGGTTTCAGAATGTTTGTGAACCTTAAACTCTAACAAAATTAGACACTGTGGGGATTTTTCAGGGCAAAGTCTATAGCTTTCTTCTTAAACCACCCAAGTGGTTCATGATTCAGGAAGTGACCAGAGCTTCCAGTCTAGTCCAACACTCTTTTTATTCAACTGATTAAAAAAAAGCTGGGCACAGGGTGGGAAAGACATTTGTCCATGGCCACACAACATACCCCACGACAGAGATGGCCCTGGCTCCCATGTAGCCTGTCTTTGGGTCAGGTTCTAGGACCTCTCTATAGCTCTGGTGTGAGGGAGAGGAAGTTGAGGAGGAAACACAAGGGATGCTGGAGAGGAAGCCCTAGCAATTCCCATCTCCAGTAGGGACTGAAGCAGGAGGAAAAGAAATCATTTTCCTGCTGGGAAGAGCACCACTAAAAGTGAAAGAGAAAAATTGAAAAATGGGGACAGCAGCTCAACCATTAAGAAAATGGTCTGTTATTCCCAAGTGAGAGAGACACTGCTGTGTCTCCACTGAGAGCAAGGAGACGGGAAAGGACTTTAGCCAGAGGAGAGCAGAGGGAAGGCCAAGAGAGTCCAGGAGCAAGAGTTCAGGTCTACCACTGTGAGAGGGCATGAGTCATCCCTGCTCTGGCCTCTGGGCTCCACCTGTACACGGAAGGTCAGCTGGTGGTGGTAGACCCTGGAGCACTGCTGGAAACAACTCTCAAGTCACTCATGAGTAAGTTTCTGTTCCCAATACCCAGGGTCCTGGTGAGTGTGTGAAACCAGGGGCCTCTCCTGCTGCTGGGGATGGAAGATAATCTGGCCCTGCCTGGTCATCAACATGTTTCTAGGGAGCAAAAATATGTAGTGTCGCATCTCCAGCCTCTCCAGTCATAGTAGGCAGCTCTTCTCATTCCCAGCCAGCCTTCCAGGAGCCAGCCTGATAGCTGAGGTAATGGCCCATCCTGGGTGCCTGAGTGTCGAAGGTGCCTCTCTCCGTCATCTCTTCCTGTCTCTACCACACACACAGCCTTGTCTGCTTTAAAGAAGCTTTTTGGCTGACTTGCCCAGGACCTCAGCCTTGCTAGCTAAAACTCTGAGAACAAGGAAAGGGAAGCCCCAGGGTCTCCCCAGGGTCTCCCAGGGCACAAGGCAACAGGCCTAGCTGACCAAGAAGCAAAAAAAAACCCACCCAAAAAAACCTGGTGCTGCCTCTTGGTCTCTTTCAACTCCTTGCTTAGACTGAATGGCCAGTGCGGGGAGCATCCCCAGTTAGTTGAGGGCTCTGACATCAGTATCCATTTTAACTCTGGTGAATCAATGTCCCTGTGCTTGTGTAGCCCGCTCATGAACTTGGGAGTCCTGCTGGGCCCACTGAGTAGGTACACTGGCTCCAGACAGTCTTAGAAGAGGCCAGGGGTGAGGAAGACTGAGGCCATTCAGGGGAGGGGAAAGGGAGGCTGCACACCTAGAAGAAGGGGAGCTGCTGCCTACCTGTCCTGCCCTCCCCCTCAATGTGCCACATTTCAATGAAATTTAATTAGAATGTAATATAAGCAAGAAAAAGCGAGGTCTCTTAATTAAAAATTACATTTCCAGTTTCATCAAGTCTCATAGCCCTGAAGCTATCAGAGCTTCTATAAACATGGCCAGCACCCCGGAGAGTGGGCCCCCCTAGTGCCCTTTCACCTGTGCTGCAGGGCCAGCAAGCAGCTTGTGGTGGGGACATTAGTCTCCAGAGAAAGCCTTAGCTGAGACTCTCCAAATTTCCTCTGCTCCTCCGAGGTCCCCTGCCTCACATCAGGTACCACGAGCAGGAGGAAATGCACACATAGGCAGCCCTTCCCATTCATTCTCTCAATTCATCCTCTCACATAGTTTCTTTTTTTTATATCCATTTCATTGGTGAGGAAACAGGCTTAGTGGCTAGACAACTCGTCCACCTTAGTCACCAAGCTAGTCAGTAGAAGACCTGGGATTCGAACACAGAAATAACTGCATTCAAAGCAGGTGAGCGCATTTCTTTTCACTGCTCTAATGCCACCCTCATTGTATTTTCGATAGGACACACTTCTTGGAGCAGGGTGAGAGGAGGGCATTGCCTGAGGGGAGGGCAATAAACAGCATCTCCAACCATAGCGGATTGATCCAGAAGACACGTGATCACAGCAGGGCTATGCAAACCTTTCTTCCTAGAATATGAATTTTGAAAGGACAAACACGGAAGCTGGGAGTTATTACCAGTAGTGCCCCAGGTTCCACCACCACCTACTGCCAAAACTTAGGAGGTGGCCCTTCAGTCTTCCCTTTGTTTCTGCAGAGCACGTCATGATCCATCCAATATATTTTGCTTTCTTGCTTTCTTTCTTGCTTTATTTAGATGAAGTATAGTTTTGTTGCTTGCAATCCCAAGAATTTTAATATCTAAAGAGATCTGAAAATGTGTACAGACAAAAGCCTTTGGCATTCTAACTCCATTCAATTATTTAAACTTTATTCTTCTTCATTCTCCAATGCTTACCCCTCCAGTCAGGCCAATTTCCTCTCTGCTCAAGCTGAACCCATTTGGGCTTGTGCCCAGGCCATTCTTCTGCAAAAAGCATCTCCCCACCTCAAACTCCACTTTTCCTCAACCAGAGAAATTCAACCCATTCTCCAAGATTCAACTCAACCACCTAAGCATACTCTGAACTACTACAATGCTAACAATCCAAAATAATAATCAAATTCAAAATATGTTGCTTTGTATTGTTATTTACTTGGTTCATAAGGCCTTTGATTATAGGAACTTCATATTTTCTGTTGTACAACAGAGAGAGTCTAGCCTAGGCTGGGAACAGAGCAGATGAACTGAATTGCTTATAAGGATAGCCTGGCAGAGACTGCTACCACTTGATCAAAAACTATTTCATTTTGTGGCCACAGTGCACACTCAGACCCCCTTGCATTTATGCATGGCTATGTGACTGTGTTCTCACCAATGGAATGTGAGCAAAAATGAGGTGTGCACTTCTAGCCCAGGACTTTAAAAAGCAGGTATGCCCACCCACAACCTCTTAATCCCTTCTTTGGCTACATGTGGATAACAATGAAGCAATAGAAGATGGTAGAGACTAAGTTCTAAATCATTGGCATCCTGCCAACCAAGAACACCTGCTTTGAACAATTACATAAATGAGAAATAAATTTCTATTGTATTTTAGTCATCACACTTTTTATGGTCCATTTGTTAGAGCAGCTAGTACTATCTACCTATTACAGATGGTTATCACAATGATGCTGGAGAAGGTAATGGTGTTTACAGTGGTGAAAACTGCGAAGATGGCCAGTGGTTATGGGGCTTCAGTAATAGGATGACAGTGATAGTGGTAGTGATGATGACAGTGACAATTTTAATAATTATAATGATGCGGCTGATATTGTTAGTGATTGTAATAGTAATTATAACAGTAGTGATGTGATTTAATAGGCTGACAATAAATACTTTCCCTGTTACCACAGAATTGTCAACTATGACCAAAGCTGAAGAAAAAGAGTCGCTAAGTCCTCCTTATTTAAACAGGGCTAGCAATATTTGGGCAGCAGTCACTCCCTCAGAGACCAATAAGAGTTGGCAGAATGAGCCCTACCTTAATTAACTACCATCCACCCCATCTCCACCCACCTATGTCTATGTAAGGACAGGACTGGGAAGGGGGAGGGAGAGTCATGTTGCTGAGGATATAGTGTTCATGGCAACAGGTTACTCTCTCCCTATCCATCCCTCTACCCCAAAGCCAAGACTAGAAGAGTGTGGGGGATCACTGAGACAGCCTGCAAAAGGACCTGCATCTCCTCTCCCCATTGAACAGCTACCTTTTGACCTATCCCCTGCATGCAAAGGTCTATGGTTTCCAGCTGGTGTGGTTAGGTGAACTGAGCTTGATCCATCCACCAGGCCTGCCCCACAGGGGATTATTGTCGAGGCAGGCACCCCCCAGAGGCAGGAGGCTATGAGGTATCATGCTGGCATTGGAAGCTGAGAGGGCACAAAAGACAGTCTTCACCCAGACTTGCCATAGGTGGGCCCTGAGAAATGTGAAAGCCCTGCAGAGTCCTCTAGACAGCCCACACTCCCTCACTGTGGGACTCATGAATCCCATGAGAAAGCCAGAGAGCAGACATCTGCCAAACAGAGGACATCTGTGCATGTTAGTGTCTGGTGGCAGCCATTCAAGAGGGGACTACAACAGCAGCTGAATAGGTTAATAAAAATAAAATGAAATAAAAGAGTGTGTGTCTCATAAAGAAGATGTGGTACATATATACAATGGAATATTACTCAGCCATAAGAAAAGATTAAATACTGCCATTTGTGACAACTGAATGGATCTTGAAATAATCAGTGAAATAAGTCAGACAGAAAAATTTGAAACCATATAATTTCACTCATATATGAGATATAAAACTGAAAGAAATAAACGAACATGGCAAACAAAAGAAACTCATGGACACAGAAGTGAATTAGTGGTTACCAGAGGCAAACGGGGGGAGGGACGTAAACAGGGGTAAAAGAGATCAAATATTTGGTGACAGAAGGAAATTTAACTTTCAGTGGTGAACACAGAATGCAATATACATATGACATATTATTGAATTGTACACTTGAAACTTATATGATTTTATTAACCAATTTCATCACAATAATTTTAATATAAATAAATAAAAAGTGTGTATCTCTCACACATTCTTCTTCACTGTCACTGTGAGAGAAGCAAGGACTTGAAGAGAAGAGAGAAGGTTGTCTTCCTCTCAAACAACACCACTCCTTCCACTTCAAGAAGTCAGGGCCAGGTGATTTCAGAAACATGGCAGACTGAGAGCTATCCCAAGATCTCTCTCCTTGAAACGACAATAAGCTGAAAATCTAAAACATCACAAAAAACACTCAACTTCCACACCAGCACGTCTGAGTGTGGGATCTGCACATAAGAGCTACCACAGGTCAGAACCCCAGGAGTTGGGCAGTGGACTGGGAGAAATAAAGAAGATGCCTCTCACAGCAGCCGGGGCTCCCAGCAGGAGGAGGAGGAGGGGGGAAGGTGCAGCGAGTTCCCTGAACAGCCCTGCCTGGGAGAGCTGTGAGCTCAATGCAGCAGCAGTGCCTAGGGACCAGGGCAGAAAGCAGAGAAGTGGGGACGGCAGAGAAGCAGGGATGATAGGGAAGCAACAGTTGATTATTACCAGCCATGGCTGCAAAACACGAGGCTGAGTTGCAGCTCCCATCCGCCAACTCAGAGAGCCCCTGCCTCCATATCTTCCAAGACCAAACACCACGGAGCCCCAGGGAAATGTGAGCAAATGCTACTGAAACTGTTGCCAGCACTGACAGGGAATGAGACAGTGGGTAGCAAGCATGATTGAATAACTATAAGAAACAAAAGGCATTATATTACACTAGTGTGGCTACCTCATTATACATATGTAATTAGTCACTATAAATGCTGACCTTCTGCAAGGTGTGACTGGAAAATCCAACCCTTGCAGAGAGAGACAATATTGACATCCTTTAGGTGACTTCTCCTTGTTCTTATGCCACATTCCAATCTCCTCTGGTCCCCTATCCAAGGAGAAATGCTAGGGCCTGGAGGATGTCTTGGATCCACCTCTGAGGGCCAGTTCAGGTTCAGTCAGGCCCAGTTCTCCTCTTCCCTCCCGACAGACCCCGGGGCCCTGGAAGCACCGAAGACCATGCTGCTGTCTGAAGTGAAGACGCTCATTCCTGTTTCAAGGGCTGAGCCTAAGAAATGGTCATCGTTGGTCAGGCTGGGTCTGGGCCAAAGGGATAGATAGACAAGAAATACTGTCTCCATGGAGGAAAATGGAAAAGTGAGGGGAATAGAGAGGTGAACATGCGGAAGACATGCAGGGCAGGCTGGACAAGGAGGGACCGCTGTGAGGAGACCTGGGTCAGGGTGGCTCTTCAGAACCAGGTGAAGAGTATGTGGCATAATGGAAACCAGAAGGAACCCATCACCCTTTACTGCGGCAGGATGCAGTCAGAAGTCAGATGAGCCTGATAACACTTAGGAAGGGAGAGGTAAGCTGAGCACCAATAAGCCTCATTTCTTACCATTTTATTCCACTTCTTTGATGCCAGATAAGAGTGGAGCTAGTCCTGTTCTCACTGCCTCATTAAGTTTTGTAGGAGGAGGAAAATTTCTTCCTCTGCAAAGAGGTTCAGTAGCTGGGTCCCAAGAATCGAACTAATAAAAGACAAATTAACAGAAGAAAAAAATACAGACTTTATTTATGTATGTAATGTACGTACATGCAGGAGAACTGTGATCAGTAACTCAAAAGGGTAGTTAGAATTTGGGGCTTATATATCATCTTAATAAAGGGTAATAAATTTATGAAGAAGTGACAAGACAATGGAAAAAAGGTTTGGGCTTCTATGGGCAATAAATTATGGAAAGGTGAATAAATGGGGAAAACTAATAGAAAATAGGGGTTATTTTAGTATGATTTGTTTGTGCAGACCCAATTCAGTGCCAGCTTTTGGTCCCCAGTGACAATGGTTGTTTTCTTCCTCCTGGTATAGGGAAGAAGAAGAGGAACATCTTCACAAAAGGAAAATTGTACCCTCCCTTTAGACAGAAAAGTTGAGGGCAGACAGCTTTTCCTATGTTTGCTATTTCTCAATTGCCTTTAGCTCAAAATAACCCTTATGCCAAAGTGGCCTATTTGGGGTGGCATCTTCTGATTCCCTTCAGTTTCACTGCTGCTGAGTGAGAGTAGAGGCCAGCTCACAACTGGACCTTCCTGACACTTTCTTGGCAGGGGGATTGGAGCACCTCCCATTACCATGCTTTACTAGGAGACCCCTACTAAGCCCCTGAAAATGTGGGGTATGATTTTCATTGCTGTTTGGCTATAGTAGGAGGATATTGCCAAAGAGGTTTTCTGTTGTTAGGCTACTTTTTCCTTGGTCCTTTAGCTGGAAAGAAACAGGTTTCCTTGTGCTTTTCTGTTTGTGTCTGCTAGTGGGTCAAAATTAGAGGGTGTAAAGTGCACTATTGAGGAGATATGGGAAGCAACAGGAAACCAAGGGACTTACTGCTACGTCCCTCCTTGCATCCTGAAGTCTGAAGGTAGTCTGACTTCTTTTTACCTGACAGAGATTTCCTATGGCTGCTTGTTGTATTATGTCTTTTAGGTGTATGAGGAAGGACAAAGGAGGAACAGCATTGTTCCAAATCACCAGAACTGGAAGTTACCTCCCACACTCAAATTCAGATTTTTATTACAACAGCAGCCCAGTCTCAGTACCAAAATCTGTATTAGTTTTCTATTGCTACATACCAACTACCACAAACTTAGTGGCTTATAAGAACATTAATTTATTACCTCACAGTTGTTGTAGATCAGAAGTCCAGGCATGGCATGACTGGATTCTCTGATGCTCACCAAGGATACAAGTCTTATCTGGGGCTCAGGGTCCTCTTCAAAGCTCATTGGTTGTTGGCACAATTCATTTCCTTGCTGCTGTAAGACTGAAGTCCACATTTTCTTGCAATCTGTGGGCCAGGGAGCACTTTCAGCTCCTAGAGATTGCTCTCAGGTCCTTGCCTCTTGTCCCCTGCCATATTATCAACAGAGGCCTCCTTAAGAATACTTCTCACACTTTGAATCTCTCTAACTTATCTTTCTATAACCAGCCGGAGAAAACTTCCTGCTTTTAAAGGGCTTATGTGATTATGTTATACCCCCCTTGAATTGTCTCTTTATCTTAAGGTCAGCTGTGCCATATGAAAACCTAATCACAGGAATAAATTCCATTATCTTCACAATCTAAGGGATGATATAGAGTGTGCACACCAAAGGGGCATAAAATCTTGGGAGACATCCTGGGAGATCCTACCTGCCACAGCATTTCTTCTCAACTCCATGTTCATTGAAATTACATTGTTAGCTTGAAATCAACCGAAGTGGGTGTATTAACACCATGGAAATTAGAAAATGCTATAAGTCAAGGTTTTCCTATCCCCTTCCATCCCAGAGAGCAGCTTTACCAGCACACTGAATAAATCTAACAAGAGATAGATGAACAAGACCTCTACCACTGAAAACTACAAAGCATTATTGAGAATAAATAAAGATAGCCTAAATAAATAGAGGAGCTATAACTTGTCCATGGAGTAAGAGACTCGATATTGTTAAAATAACAGTTCTCCACGAATGATCTATAAATACAATTCAATCTCAATCAAAACTCTCATTGGTTGTGTAAATAATTATATAATTCTAAAAATTAATATGGAAATATAAAGACCTAGAATAACCATGACAATTTTGAAGTAGAAGAGCAAAGTGAAAAGACTAGCAGATTTCAAGACTTACTCTAAAACCATGGTAATAAAGACAGTGTAGCACTGGCATAGGATAGACCAATGAAACAGAATTTTTTAAATTCCAGAAAAAGACCCACACATATATAGTCATTTCATTTATGACAGAGGCAGTACTGCCATTCAGTGGGGGAACCAATGATCTTTTCTATAAATGATATTGGAGCAATTAAATACTTATATAAGAAAAATAAAACTTGGCTCTGTCCTCTACAAAAATCAATTTGTGATACATCATAGATCTGAATATGAAATGTGAAACACTAAAACTTCTAGAGAAAAATATAAGAGTATATCTTTATGAACTTAAGGTAAGCAAAGATTTCTTAAATGGAGCACATTGAAAAATGAAAATAAAATTAGAATTTATTAAAATTAAGAGCTTGTGTTTACCAAAATACATTATAAAAACAGTAATAATATGAACCATAAACTAGAAGATATTTTATTACATAAATCCAGCATAGGATTTGTATCCAAAATATATAAAGAACTACTATAAATTGATTATTTTTAAGATGGCCAATCCCATAGAAAAATAAGAAAAAGACTTGTACTTTATAAAAGGGAATATCTGAATGGCCAATAAGTCTATTAAGAGGTGATCAACTTCAGAAAAATATGTTAAAATAATGACAAGATACCACTATATCCCTAGAAAATCTATATTTAAAGGAACTGACAATGCTAAATCTCGGCAAGGAGATGTGTAACTGAAACTCTCATACATTGCTGGTGGGAATACAATTAAGACAACCACTTATACTCTATGACCCAAAAATTCCTTTTTTTGAGTGTGTTCACCAATAGTAATATAAAAGAATCTTGATAGTGGCTTTATTCATAAATGGAAGACAACTCAATTATCCATCAGCAGTAAATTGGATATATAATTTATGGCATATTCATACAATGGAATGCTACAAAGCAGTGAACAAAAATGAACTATAGCCACACACAACAATGAGTGAATCTGAGTGAATCACTCAGATATAATGATGAGTGAAAGAAATGCAAAGAAGTATATACAGTATACATTTATATAAAATTTAAAAAGAGACAAACATATGTCAAACTGATATATTCTACATATATCAAAGATATTTGGGGGGTAATTAGGAAAATGTGAGTAAGTACTAGATATCTGACAGTATTAGAGCTTTGTTAATTTCCTTAGGAGTGATAATGGTATTGTTATCTCTCATCTGAAATAATTAAAAGTAAAATGTCATGATATTTTGCAGCCTACTAAGCAAATACTAAGACCATCTATCACTTTTATTATTAGAAAAAATGAAGCGATTTCCATTTGAAAAAAAATGGAAAAGAACTATATAGTTTTGTCATAAAAATATAGTATAAACACTTCTTTTTTAAATAAATTTTTAGTCAGGGATAAAGGGAAAGATTGATATAGTTGACTAGATTAAAATTAAGAACTATTAAGAACTTCTTTCATCAAAAGTTATTATTAAAAGAGAAAAAAGCCACAAGATGGGAGAAGATATTTATGAGTATTCACTTTTTAATAATGCATTAGGCTGTATATTTATATATTGTATGTGCTTCTCTGGGTGCTTTTGTATTCCACAAAAGCAAATAAAAAGATTTTAATAAGGACATTCGGCTATAAAGGACGAGGTAGATTTGATTCAGCCAGTAGTGGCTCTAAGGAGGTTTTTAGCATGCTTGTTAAATGGATCATTTAGTTGCAAAAAGGGGTGGCACTGTTGCCTGTGGAAGCATTAAAAACAAACAAACAAACAAACAGTAGAACTAACAAGCAATTTTCTCCAAAGTGTTGGGGAAGAAGAGCCTGAGGCCCGGAAGAGGTGGGGGCTTCCACCTGGGGAGACCCACCTGGAAAATATAAAACATCATGAAGCCAATTAATTTTCCCTGATTGGCATGAAAATTAATTTGCCTAGAATTATTCATGCTGGAGGGTTCTAATTATTCATCTCCATCAAGATGCAAATTGAAAATTAAGTTTTGTGCAAAGAGAACAAGAGGGAGACTAGAGGGAAATGGTGGGGTATGGGGACAGGCCTGGTTGGAGAGAGACGCTGGACCCAGTTGGTGATGAAGACACCCTTGGGGCCAGCTTGCCTTCCACCTGAAGTTTCACTGAGTTAGAGGAGAAGCACTGAGTTAAAAGAGAAGCACACCTGAAGTGCCCATTGTGTACCAGCTCCATCACAATATGTTCCTGATGCTGGGGAGACCCCAGAGTTGCTCTCTGATGCTAGTGCATGCAACAGCTACATAACAAAATAAAAAAGATGTACTGTATATGAATTCTTGACTGTGATGGGTGTTCAACAAATGTTTGATGACTCACTGCTGCATTATTAATCTTTTGGCAGACCACTAAAAAAAGTCACCCTCTGTATGAATAATAAAATTTATTAAAATGTACAATAAATATTTGTTATTCAGCTAGACTGGGCAAAGCCTGTGTTAGGTGATGGAGATGCAGAGGGGAAAAGTCAACATTTATACCCTCAGGAGGCCCACTGTCTGGTGCTGAGACTATAATAGACCATTAGAGTAGCTGGGGATGTTCTTAGGGAGAAAAGATGTGTAAAAAACACAAACCATTATTGAGGAAAAATGAAGAAGACCAAAATATATGAAAATGCAAAGGATCCAGATTAATTAGGGCATTCTTTAAAAAAAAAAGGTAGATTGACTTGTTTTACTATCAAAACATTATAAAATGATGATATATTAGTGAGAGTTCTTCAGACTGAACCAACAGTATGTGTATATGCACACAGATTTATTTTAAGAAATTGACTTGCAATTTTGGATTTGGTAAATACAAAATCTGTAGGGTAGCCCAACAGGTTGGGAATCCAGAAAGAGTTGCAATTCAAATCCAAAGACATTCTACTGGCAGAATTCCCTCTTGTTCAGAGAAAGCCAGTCTTTATTTTATTAAAGCCTTCAACTGATTGAGGAGAATCACCCATTATGTGGAGAGCAATCTGCTTTACTCAAAGTCCAGCAATTTAAAAGTTAATTTCATCCCCAAAACACCTTCACAGAAACATCCAGAATTATGTTTGAGCACAGTGGCCCAGCCAAGTTAACACATAAAATTCACCATCACAAGTGACAATTAAGAAAGTATAGTATTGGCACAAGGACAAACAAACAGATCAATAAAAAATATTAGAAAGTCCAAGAAAAAAAACATGAATGGGATATTGTAGAGTACTGGGGAAAGGCCAGCTATGGATCAAATGGTTCTGGGACAACTGGATACCCATATGAAGAAAAGAAAAAGAACTTGGATCTTTATCTCACCCCATTCCTAAAAGTAAATACAAAATAGATTATAAACCTAAAAGTGAAAAGCAAAACAATAAATATTTGAGCAGACAATCTAGGAAAAGATCTTCCAGGTAAATGAATGTTTCTTAAACAGGACACAGTAGGCATTAGACATAGTAGAAAGGATTAAAAAGTTTAACTACATTAAAATTAAGAAATTTGGTTTATAAAAAGACACTATTTAATCATGTAGAAAGCAGGCCACTGAGTGAAAGATTATGAATGACAAAAACCTTGTTATCAAAATTTGTAAAGAATTACCACAAATCAATAAGAAAAAAGCAAAGATTAAGTAGAAAAACTGGCAAAAGACTGGAACAGGTACAACATGAAAAAGAATAACCAAGTGGCCAATAAACAAAAATATAAATTCATCCTCACTGGTAATCAGTGAAATGCAAAATAAAAGCACAGTGAATAATGCTACACATCTGCCTCACTGGCAAACATTGTAAAGTTTGATAGTACTGTCAGTAAGGAGAAACAAGGTCTTATATACATTGCTGGTGAAGATGTAAAATGGCGCAGCTACACTGGGAAAAATCTTGATAATATCCAGTAAATATGACCGAATAATTTTACTTCTAGATGCATACCTTCAGGAAATATTCATGTGCATGACAATACATTTTGGAAAATGCCAAAATAGCCAAAATGACAACTTAAATGTTTATCAATGGCAGAAATTACAAAGAAGTATATTCTTGCAAGGGAATACTGTATAGCATTGAAAATGGATGAATCAAGGATTGGAGGGAAAATGGCTTAGATAGATAGAGGCTTTGTTCACCTCTCTTGCGACCAAATCAAAATTGTGACAAAAACAGAGCAAACAGCATACAAAGTCCCCTGAGATCTAGACGAACAGAAGCACTAAAACTAGGGAGATAAATAAGAAATTGCCCTGCAATGGTAGAAGATAGGAGGGGGCAAAGAGGAGAGGCACCTGGTCACCAGCAGCTGAGTGGGATAGAGGCTACAGGCAGGTGCAGCTGCAGACGCTCTTAAAAGGTCTGTGTCAGTGAGCAGACTTTCGTGGTGAAGGACCTGCTCACTGTGAGCACCAGCACTGGGTGGGCTGCTCAAGGGGCACCAGGAACTTACAGGGGGACACTCAGTTGTCGGGGTGAGGGCCAGAGGCAAGTCTCTCTCTCGAGGAGAAGTGCTGGCAGAATCCATTGTTCCTCTGTTGAGCCCTCCCACTCCCAGTGTGCAGATACAGGCACTGCCATAGCTGAGACATCATTGAACTGGATAAAAGAGGTCGCTCCACCCAGAGGATTCCCTGAAACTCTGTCTCCCTCAACTTGCAGCCCCACCCAAGCCACATCCAGGTGTGTCCTCGGTGAGTCCAGTGCTCCTTGCTGAGCCAAATCCAAGACTCACATGGTGGCAGCTGACCTTGGTTTCTGGCATGGCTTCTTAAAGCAACTATAAGCACAGCATTTGTGGATTGCTTGCTGAATCTTAACAGGTGGCCCTGGAGAGGCACAGGCTGGGGCTAAACTTGGCCTTTAGCTGAACCCCTCTCAGGACTGTGCACTGGATACCTACCACACAAAGCCATGCTAATAAGGCCAGGAGACTTAGGAGTTTTGCCTAGTGCATAGAAACAGACATGGAAAGGCAGCCAAAATGGGATGACAAGGAAGCAAAAACCATATGAGAGAACAGAACAGAGATCCAGGAAAAAAATGGAGTCAAGCAATGTAATTGGAGGCAAAGTTCAAAACACTGGTTATAAAGATGCTCAA
>NW_006442484.1:5093299-5098834 GCF_000325575.1 Pteropus alecto
ACTCAATGAGAACTTTAACAAGGAGATGAAAAACACAAAAATTTAAATGGAAATTTTAAAAGGGAACCAGTCAGAAATGAAGAACACATTATCTGAAATGAACAGTATATTACAGGGAATCGACAGCATGGATAAAGAAGGTGATCAAACCACCGATATAGAGGATGAGAAGGCCAAGGATACTCAATCAGAAAGGCAAGAAAAAAGAAGCCGAGACTATAATAATAATTTAAGGAGCCTATAGGACACAACTAAATGTAAAAATATCCATGTCAGGGTGGTACCAGAAGGAAAACAAGAAGTTGAAGAGCTATTTGAAAAAATAATGATGGATGTCTGTCTGTTTCCTTCCCTTATCCAGTGAAGGAAACAGACATACAACTCCAGGAAGCTCAGAATCCCAAAAAAGATGAACCCAAAGAGGCCCACACCAAAACACATCATAATTAAAATACCAAAGGTTAAATACAAAGAGAGAATCTTAAAAGCAGCAAGAGAAAAGCAGATAGTTACCTACAAAGGAGACTGACAGCTGATTTCTCAAAAAAAAACTATGCAGGACAGAGGGCATGGCACAGAATAGTCAATGTGATGAAAATCCAGGATCCACAATCAAGAATACTTTATCTAGCAAAGCTATCATTTAGAGTCAAAGGACAGATAAAGAGCTTCCCAGACAAATATAAGCTAAAATAATTTATCAACACCAAGCCAGTATTAAGGAAATGTTGGAGGAACTTCTTTAAGAATAAAAAACATGTATCAAAAACAGGAACAAAAAATGCTAATAACTACATTTCTATCAATAAGTACCTCAAATGAAAAAGAATTAAGTGCTCCAACCAAAAGATAGAGTGCCTGAATGGATAAGAAAAAAAGACCTCTACATACACTGCCTACAAAAGACTCATTTCAGATTAAAAGACACACATAGACTAAAAGGAAGGGGATGGAAAAAGATATTGCATTGGTGGGCCTAGAGGGTATTGCACTGAATGAAATAAGTCAGATAGAGAAAGACAAATAGCACAGGATTTCACGTACATGTGGAATCTAAAGAGCAAAATAAACAACAACAAAAATGGAAATAAACTCATAGACACAGAAAATATATAAAATTTAGTATAAGGAAAATAGCTAACAATGTTGTAATAAATATTTTAGGGGGAAGAGGGGTACTAGATTTAGTGGGGTGATCACCATGTGAGTTATCTAGATCTCTAATCACTATGCTGTACAACTGAAACTAATATATTATTGCATGCCAACTATAATTGAAAAAACTCTTTGAATTGTACAATGTAAATATGAGCAACTAATTGTGTATTATATTTCAATAAAGCCAGGGGAAAAAAAGAATGAATCATAGATACACAGATATAACATAGATTAATCTTTAGAACATAACATTAAGCAAAAAGAAATCAAACACAACAGAATACCACTAGGTAATTCCATTATATAAAGTTTAAAAACAGCAAAATTTAATTAGATGTTTAGGATACATAGGTAGTAAAACAAACACAAAAAAATGAATAAAAAGAATGCCATAGAAATCTAGATTGTGGTTATTGCTCAGGAAGGGAGAGGGTATGAATGCAAAGGATCATGCAGAGGCTGCTAGGGAGCTGGCAGTAGTACTCTATTTCTCCACTTAGTGCAATTACACAAGTGTTTGCCACACTTGGTTAAGTTTGCATTTTACATACTTCTCTGTATGTTTACTATAAATAACAATACAAAATTTAAACACATTTAAACTTTTATACCATGCCATAAAAAAAAAAAAAAACACTCAGTGGATGGGTAAAACAGCATATTATACAGAACTAAAGAGAGAATTGGTAAACTGGAAGAAATATTTGAAAAAATAACTCAGAACCCAACAGTAAAAGACAAAGAGATGGGAAATTATGAAAGAGGTTAAGATCAAGATTAGAGTAAAAAGGACTAATTTACAACTAACCAGGTTTCTTGATTGAGATAGTAGAGATTCAGTTTTTTAAAAAGACATTTAAAAAGATAATGGCTTAGAATTTTCTAGAATTGATAAAAAAAAAAAACACACACACAACCTCAGATTCAGAAGTCTAATAAATCCCAAACAGAAAAAATAAAAATAAATCCAAACTTATGTATTTCATAGTGAAAGTGCAAGTAACTAGAGACAAAGAGATCTTAAAACCAGTCAAGAAGAAATGAGAAATTTGTTACAAAGGAGCAACAGTTAGATCAACAGTTAACCTCTCAAAAACAAAGGAAGGAGCATTTGAGATCTTACTTCCTGGCATATGTCATCAGGTTGGCTCAAATAAACCCAAAAATTCTCTACAGTTTTGTACATTTCTTACATCAGCATTTACTTGGCAGAGTCAGCAGTATTAACAAAGAAGCCCACCCAGGACCACCCTGCAGACCCAGACCCAGCGCTAGGTATAAGCAAGGGCCCATTGTGCCCCACTGGCTTTCCATTTAGCATTAGGTGAACTTGATTTTTTTCTTGGAATTCCAGGCCTCCTTGCTGTAATTGGCAGGCCATGGATTTATTTGAGCTGTTTTTAGAAAATCCTCAAGGTGATTAAGGGTTGAGATAACCCAGGGAAAGGGAAAAATAAAGTGTTGCTGCTTTAAATTTTGGCTTTTTAATTGGATTGCTTACTGAGAGTCTGAACAAAGTCTTTGCTGGTTAAAAGTGAGACTGAACTCTCTTTAGCTCCAAAAGAGAAAGGACAATTACTTCCCCAACCTGAATGCCAATGGAGTGATGATACTTGTTCAGATCCTTGAATCCAGAGTGGAAAGGATGGTTGCTGTGAGGCATCCAGTGCAGTAGCACAGCAGATCCCAGAGAAGCCAGTCAGAGCCCTGGAGAGAAGGGCAGGGTTCCCTGGAATGGGTTCACCACAAGAGAGAGGTGTATGCCTTGGATAGCATCACAGTTATAGTGGCATACTGTAGGCTCTCACTGGCCCTTGCTCAGGTATTCTTAGGTGACTAAGAATATTTATGGGTTGTCTGAGGAAGAATTTTCCTCTAGGGTATAAAGCAGTTCTATAGGGATATCCATTGCATTTTGGTATATCTGAAGACGTGCATTTAAAGGCTGGTTTTCCCTAGAAGTTCATTCAGACTCTACAGGTCTCAAAATTAATATGGGAAATTGTGCCTCCAAGGTCAACAATCCCCATGACAGTCAGCTTCCCATTAATATTAAGATGGTCAAAATGAGGATGCTTTGATGCTTCTAAATTAATTTTTGCTCACACAATTAGAAAAAGCCAGCTATAAAATTAGTCAGAATACATGTAAAGAAATTAGAAACTATCTCAGAACTTAAAAAGGCCTTCTCCTCTAAGCTAAAATAAAACTATGTAAAAGGATTTACCAAACAAAAAAAGAAAGATAAAGTACTTAGATAAACAGATGAAACTATGAAGCTGTTTAGGTGTCAACCTAATTCTTTGAGGTATTAAAAATGGGAACCCTTATTTTAAAAGAGAGAAGGACATTTGGAACTTGACTTCTCAAGGATATATATAAATTGTAAAAGGCCTCCAAAAAATTTGGATCCAACTGTTCTGTTTGTCTGTGTGAGTCTATATATATATATATTGCAAATGTGAGGCAATTTTCTACCTCCAGAGGGTATTGTTAAAATTAATTTAAAGGAAGAGCTTGTAAGAAGTGGTATTCTAAAATTCTCAGAAATATAGAAACTAATTCAAATGCTTTTCAAGTTCACGTAGTCTAAGGTTAATCTTTAGGAAATAAAAGCTAGCTTAAGTTTTTTGGTTTAAATAAAACAAACATGTCTTTACTTTGCCCGGGTTTTACAAAAATAAGTCCATATTAATAATTTACTTTTATGTCTATGAAAAATACTTCTAGATGTCTAAGCTAAAGGAAGTTGATTAATTACCTTTTAGTTTTCATTGAACATTTGAGGTTTTCAGGATTAAAACCTCAATATGTGTATGAATAACTTTGTGGTGTTTCCAAAAGGCCCCTGGAACACCTCAAATTTGTTTTTATGTTAAATTGCATAGGAAGCATTATAAAATAAGTGAGAAAAACTTCAAGGGTATATTGTATGGATAAACAATGGTTTTAAATTAAATGAATAATAAGGGTTATGGGAAACACAAGATGACCACTTGGTTCCTCCCATTTGGTTCTTCCCTGTCACCTGGATTCCCTTTTGGTTGTTGCATTCCTTTGTGCATCATAGTGCATTTAAGCTGGATTTAAATTAGATAAAGGAACTTATGAGCTGGCATTATTGAAAGGGGACATCTTACACCATTGTCAAGGTCTGATAGAGTCACTTCAAGAAAATGCCAAACTGGTAACTGCTTCCTTTCA
Organism: Pteropus alecto; assembly: GCF_000325575.1. NCBI lineage: Eukaryota > Metazoa > Chordata > Mammalia > Chiroptera > Pteropodidae > Pteropus > Pteropus alecto. The sequence goes on from NW_006442484.1 coordinate 5,097,662, forward strand.
TGGTGAGCTGTCAGGAGATAAAGACTTGAAGATTATTAACTGCCTCTTCGGGGGGTTGATGTTTCATGGGTTATTTTGGAAAGTACATCAAATAAAAGATACTGTCCAACCTCATTGAAAGGGACTTAATGAATCACTAATCACAAATAGACATCTACAAAGGATATGCATCAGACATCAAAGACTCATTGAGGATGTGAAGCCACTGACATCTGACATCAGAGGTAGACAGCTATCTCAAGATATTGACAAGATCTGTATATTTATAAATTGATATTGAACACAGAATCCACTTTTTTACTGTCTTTATCTGTCTCGTAATGATGTCAGTCATAATAATAATTATAATTGTTCTTTGAGTTTCTATATAAAGTTCAGGAGTGATGTCAGAAACATGGCAGAGTGAGAGATGTCCCCAAGTCTCTCCTATTGAAACAACAATAAGCTGAACATCTAAAACTCAACAAAAAAAAACATCCAAACTGCACACCAACACGTCTGAGCATGGGATCTGCACATAAGAGCTACCACAGGTCAGAGCCCCGGGTGTAAGGCAATGACACCCGGAGAAACAAAGAATCTGCCTCTCACAGCTGGAGCTCCCTGTAGGAGGGAGGGGAAGTGGAGAAGGTGCAATGAGTTCCATAACTGAGAGAGCTGTGAGCTCCACGTGGTCAGAGGCAGTGCCCAGGGATCCGGGCAGAAAGCAGAGAAGTGGGGACAGCAGAGAAGCGAGGATGGCAGAGAAACAACAGTTGATTTTTACCAGCTGTGGTTCGAAAGTCCAGGCTAAGCCACAGCCGCATACCCCAAACCAGAGGGCCCCTCCCCCATATCCTCCAAGACCAAACACAGTGGAGCCCCAGGGGAATCTGAGCAAACACTACCAAAACTGTTGTCAACACTGACAGGGACTGAGACTGAGGGTAGCAAGTGTGAATAAAGAGGAAAAAAGCATTATTAAGGCTTTATATAAAGCAGGGATCCAAGAGGCTTAGACACCACCTACTGGAAACCAAAAGAAAAACGCTTTCTTTGCAGCAGGCTAAAGAGAGATCTTTATATAAAAAAATCTTCTTTCTGGAAAAACAACAGAATGCACTTCCATTAATGCACAGGCAGAGAAATAGTCCATTAAACATCATGAACAATCCAGGTGACAAGGCATCTCAG
>NW_006442484.1:5098982-5109663 GCF_000325575.1 Pteropus alecto
GGGCTTGGGAAATAGACTCAACCAAATGGAGGAAAGGATCAGTAATATCAAAGACAGAAATCTAGAAATAAATCAGAAGGAAGAAGAGTGAAACCGAAGAATGAAAAATAATAAAAGAGAAATACAAGAATTAGCTGATACCATCAGGAGAGGAAACATAGAATAATGGGCATTCTCGACAGGGAGGGAAAGGAGCAGGAACTAGAAAGCATTTTCAGACAAATAGTTGACGAGAATTTCCCAAATCTAAGGAATGAGCTGGAGCTTGAAATTCAAGACATCAACAGAACACACAATTATCTCAATCCAAAAAGGCCTCCAAGGCACATTGTATTAAAATTATAAAAAATCGATGACAAAGAATGAATTCTTAGGGCAGCCAGGGAAAAGAAGATGGTAATCTATAAAGGAAAATCCATTAGATTATCGTCAAACCTCTCAAGACAAACTTTACAAGCCAGAAAGGAGTAGAATCAAATATTCAAACCATTAAGTGAAAGAAACTACCAGCCAAGAATAATGTATCCAGCTAAGCTCTCCTTTAGATATGAAGGAGATATAAAGACCTTTCCAGATGTACAAAAATCGAGAGAATTTGTCACTATGAGACGTACAGGAAATACTGAAGGTGTCAGCTCACCTAAAAAACAAAATAACCAAAAAAAATACATAACTAGGAGTAAGGCAACTAACAGACAAATAGAAGCAGAGGAGTGCAACCTTTACTAAGAATAGGGCATTATAAGCTTAAACAATAAGAGGAGATTTGCTATAGTAAGATAGTAATGAACGTTCAGCATACATAGGAACAAACTGAGACAATGTCTGAAAAGGGGAGGATTCAAAGATTCAAATCACAAAAGGGAATGGAGATAAACCATGTGCAGAAGAAAGTGGATGACTGTATGTATATAACTATCTTTACATATTCGTAATGGTAACCACATGCCAAAGATTCAGAACTAAAGTATATAGCATAAAACAAGAAGGACCAAAGGAAAAACACACAAAAGCCAACCAAAATTAAGAAAACAGAAACACAAGGGCAAGGAAGCAATGGAAACACCGAGCTACCAAAAAGTAAAAGATAAAATGGCTATAAGAAGACCTCATATTTCAATAATCACCCTAAATGTAAACAGAATGAAATCACCAATAAAAAAGGCACAGAGCTGCAGAATGGATCAAAAAACAAAACCCAACCATATGCTGCCTCCAGTAAACACATCTCAGTTCCAAATATAGACTCAAAGTAAAAGGGTGGAAAATGATATTTCAAGCAAATGGCATTCGGAGAAAAGCAAGAGTAGCAGTACTAATATCAGACGAAATAGACTTCAAAATAAAAAAAAAGGAAAGAAAGATACTATATATAGTTCAACTGTTTATGATTACTGAACAAGTATAAAATAACTATTAATACTCTTTTCATGATTATGTAAATATTATACTAGATACCAAATACAGAAAAATGAGACAGAAGGCATCACTTGGATTATGATAGTCCAAAAGATAGAAATAATCCAGAGCGCTTTCTCACAATGAAGGCCATAAGACCATTTGCATGTCCTTCCCATTTTGGAAAAAATCTGGCCTCAATTCAGATCCCATGGTTATGGTATCGCCCCATTCCCAATGGTCAAAAAGACAATGCTGACACTAAGACTTCTCTTAAGCAAACCTTTCTAGCACTGTGAGATGACACTATCTGACCAAAATGTTGGTCATCAATGCATTCTTTGGACTGACTTAAAAGGGAAGACTGTGGACAAAAAGAGGGGGTTCTATGAAAAGTAACCTCAGAGAGTGATTTGATAAATTCCTAACTGAGCAGGTCATGGTAGGTAGTCATACCCCAGGCATAATACTTTTTAGTAGGTTTGTCTGCCTTAAGCAAGCCCGGTCCATTGTTTCTGTGCATCTAGGTTAACACGCTTTTGAAGTAAGCATAACCACCCTCAAGAGAGCACATAATCTTAACTATCTTGTAATCCAATTCCCTTGCTTTCTCCCACCAATATGTAATCTTCCTTATGTTCCTCCTTAATTTCAAAAGCATAAAAGAAGTTGCAAAATTGTTATTTCCCAGAGTATTTGAGATTTCAGATATGCCATCAGTTCGACTCATATAAACTCTTATAAAAATTCAAAAAAAAAGAACAAAGGAAATCAGGAAGCCTGTGTTATAATACCCTCATTAGAAGAACAAACTGTCAACATAAAATTGTACACTCAATGTATTAGTGTCCTGGGGCTACTATAACAAATGAGCACAAACTGAGTAACTTAAAATAAAAGGAATTTATTCTTTCACAGTTCTGGACATCCAAAGTCAAGGTGTGAACAGGATGATGCTCTCTGAAGGCTCTAGAGACAAATCTTCCTAGCTTCTGGTGGTTGCCAGCAATTCTTGGCATTCCTTGATCACTCCAATCTCTGCCTCTACCATCATACAACCTTCCTCCCTATGTCTCTGTGTCCAAATTTTTCTCTTCTTATAAGGACACTGTCATTAGATTAGAACCCATCCTAATCCAGTATGACTTTATATTAACTTGATTACATCTGCAAAGACTGTATTTCCAAATATGGTCATATTTGCAAGTACTAAGAATAGGACTTGAAGATATCTGCATGAGGCACAATTCAACCCACAGAACCCAGTAAAACTATCTTTCAACACTGAGAAATAAATTAAGAAATTTCAGACCAAAAACTAAGAAAATTTCCCCTCACAGAAAGATATTATAAAAGATATACTTTATACAGAAATAAAATGATTACAAATATAAGGTAGGAGATACAAGAAAGACTACTGAGCAAACAAATTTAAAATGTGGATGAATTCAAATGATTAACTTGTAAAACAGAAGTAACATCTTGCTTGTATCTATCCAAGAAAGAAGAAAATATATGTCCACAAAAAATTTGAACAAAAGTTTTAAAAGCAGTATTATTCATAATAGCCAAAAAGTAAAAACAACTAACAAATACATAAACTATTGAATGGATAAATAAAATATGATATATCTATGCAACAAAATATTTATTTTACAATAAAAAGAAATGAAGTACTAATAAATGCTATGACATGGATGGATTTGAAAACATTATGTTAAGTGAAAGAAGCCAGTCACAGAGGTTCACACATTTTATGATTTTGTTTATATGAACTATCCATAACAGGCAAATCTATAGAGACAGAAGGTAGATTAGTGGTTTGTAGGGGCTGGGGGAAGGAAAGAATGGGGGAATGACTGCTAATGAGCATGGGGTTTCTTTTGAGGGATGATGGAATGTAAAATTAGAACATGGTAATTGCATAACTCTATAAATATATGAAAAACATAGAATTATACATTTTTAGTGAGCAAATTTTATTGTATGAACATTATATCTCAATAAAGTTGTTTAATAGAGAGTGAAAAATACTGAAAAACAATAACGTAGAGCTGCTAGAGCTTCAGCCATCACATATATTTTTCTGGCAGCAAGATAGAGCATAGAAAAGAAAAAGAGCATTGTCCACACTTTTAAAGAGATTTTCTGAGGACCATAAAGTTTTCTTTTATATCTCATTACCCAGAACTTATCTGAGCTATCACACAGTCATCAAGGAAGGTTGAGAAATGTAGTTTATAACTAGGCACATTATGCTTCAAATTTATTTGGAGTTCTGTTATGAAAGAGGAGGAGAATGGGATGTCAGGAAGATGAGCAACAGGCTTCCACCTCCTCTTACCCTTTTCTGAGGTGTTCTAATGCCCTTAGCTTTGAGGAAACCCAAGAGACATCCCTATAAGGGAGCTACCTCTAATCTGCTTTGATTCACATATTTAACCTACCAGAGAGAGATAAATCTAGGCTGTGTGAGAAAGTCTGGAGCCCAGGGTTTACTTTCTGCTAACACTGCCACTCATAACCACCTCTGTTTGAACCTTCCAACCTTGCAACACTCAAACTTGCAGGACTATCAGCCAATTTACACTTCAGGCTGTGGGCAGAGAAGTCTTCTCTCAGTCCACCATAGTCCCTTTACATCTGCTCGCAGACTGGCTATCTCTAGTCTGAGTTTATCCTTCTTTTTCTGGACATTACTGAAAATAGTAATGAAAGCATCACATACCAACATGCTAAACTGTTCCTAACACTGAACTTGCATCCTAAGGTTCTTGGTGGAGTCTGCCCCACTGTTCTCTCTGCTGTGTAATAAGGGTAATCAGCTCTCCAGCCTACAGCATCTGTGAACTCGATGACAAAAGCCAAACTACTCCACTTTCAGATTCTGCTTCATACAGCATCCAACCTCCAAATTTAGTTAAGAATAGATTTGAAAGCTCATTGCATAATAATTCAGCATAAGATATAACAATTCTCATTTACACCATAGCTTTAATTATATAAAGTAATGATTGGCATTTCCAGTCAAGATGGCAGAGTAGGTAAATGCTGTGTTTGCTTCCTCTCACGACCACATCAAAAGTACAGCTAAACTGCAGAACAACCATCACTGAAAATCACCTGAAGTCTAGCTGAATAGAAATCCTACAACTAAGGATATACAGAAGAGGCCACCTCAAGATGAATAGGAGGGGCAGAGACACGGAATGAACTGGTTTCACACCTATGAGTGGTGGTTGAAAATCAGGAGGGATATCTCAGCTGCAAGGGTCCCCTCAGAGGAGTAAGGGGTCCCAGCCCCATGCCAGGCTCCCCGGCCCAGGGTTCCAGTGTCAGGAAGAGGAGTCCCAACAAAATCTGGATGTGAAAATCAGAGGAGATTGTAGCTGAGTGAGGAAGAGGGGTGCGGAGGTCCCAGATATTCTTCTTGGAGGGTTTGTGCATGAACTTACTCACTAACTGACACTCTCTGGGCTCCAGTGCTCAGAGGATGCCAGAGATACACAGGGAAGAACTGAATTATCTAGCTTCAGGGTGAGGCCTGGAGGAGCAGCCTTCTCCTAGCCAGAACTGCTGATAGAGGCCACTATTCTTTTGTTGGGCCCTCCCTCACCCACAGTGTGCAGATGCAGGCAACCACCATATCTGAATATCAATCAACCTGGCTAATACTGATCACCTCGTCCTGGTGATTCCCCTGAGACCCTGACCCACCCAACCTGCAGGCCCACCCAAGCTGCTTCCAGTGGCTTTTCCAATCAAAAGGCCTGTCTTGGCTCATTCTGCAGACTTCCCTAAAATCTCTCAAAGATTCACAAAACCCAAACGAGCAGCATCTGGCCTCCGCATGCCCCATTTCTCTGGCTTAGCAATTCCAAGCCTAGCACTAGCAGCAGCTAGCTTCAGTTTGTGGCTGGGTCTCTCAAGAGACCTCCAAGCCCAGCATGAGTGGTGGCCATCTGTGGATTGTTTGGTGGCTCCTGCCAGGTGGCCCTGAGCAGGGCACAGTCTATAGCTGAACTTGGACTGTGGCAGGGGCCCTCTCAAGAGATCCCAGGGCCAGCATACCTAGTGGCCTGCTTTGGACTAAGCCTGAGCACCACTTGGAGCCACATCCAAAGATGACACACTCAAAGAGCAGACTAGGCAGGCATCATAGCCCTGTTAAAGTGAATCCTGCTCTATAGGGTCAGCCTCTGCACAAAAGTTCTTCTACATTAGTCAATGACCAATCCTCACTACCAATTAGCCCCAAAGGTCAATCTTTCCCATTGATGTGCAAACAGTAACCAGGCCTCAACTACAACAGGAAGACACACACAACCCATACAAGGGACATATCTGGAGTACCCGGCTCAGGTGACAGGGAAGACTGTACCACTAGGTCCCACAGTTCACCTGCTACATAAAGCCACTGTACTAAGATCAGGAGACTGAAAAGCCCTGCCTAATATATAGAAACAAATACAGAGAGGCAGCCAAAACGGGGAGACAAAGAAATATGTCCCAAATGAAAGAATAAAACAAAGCTCCAGAAAAAAGGAATCAAACAAAATGGAGACAAGCAAAATACCAGATGCAGAATTCAAAACACTGGTGATAAGGATGCTCAATGAACTTAGGGAAGAGTAGATAAGCTTAGTGAGAACTTTATCAAAGTAAATGGAAATAGAACACATAAAACAGAATCAGTCAAAAATGAAGAATACAATAACTAAAATGAAGAATATCTTAGGAGAAATCAATGGTAAATCAGATGAAGAAGAGGATTAAATCAGTGATTGGGAAGATAAGGTAGTAGAAAGCACCCAATCAGAATAGCAACAAGAAAAAAAAGAATCCAAAAAATGAAGATAGTTTAAGGGGCCTCAAGGACAACATCGAGTTTACCAATATTTGCATCATATGGGGTACCAGAAGGAGAAGAGAGAGAGCAAGAAATTGAAACCTATTTCAAGAAATAATGATGGAAATTTTTTCCATCCTGGTGAAGGAAATAGACAGATAGCCCAGGAAATGTAGAGAATCCCAAACAAGATGAACCCAAAGAGGTCCTCACCAAAACATATCATAATTAAAAAGCCAAAGTTTAAAGAGAAAGAGAGAAACTTAAAAGCAGCAAAAGAAAAGCAATTAAGAGGAAAAAAATGTTGTAGATGATAGAGGCTCTGTTCATCCCTCTGGTGACCAAATCAAAGTTGTGATGGAAACAAGGAGCAAACAGCAAGGAAAAATCACCTGGGATCTAGATGAACAAGTCATACAACTAAGGAGAAACCTAAGAAATCACCCTGCAACAGCAGAATGTAGGACAGTGTGAGGACGGGAAGCTGCCCAGTCCCTAGCAGCTGAGTGGGACGGAGGCTGCAGCAGCGGCAGCTGCAGATGCCTCTTAAAGGGACTGTGTCTGTGGGTGAACTTTCATGGTGACAGACCTGCTCTCTCTGAGCACTAGTGCTGATTCGACTGCGAGCAGCGGGTACCAGGGATTTATAGGGAGACACTGAGTTGTCGGAGTGAGGACCAAGGTATGACTCTCTCTGTACAGAAGTGCCAGCAGTATCCATTGTTCCTCTGTTGAGCTCTCCCCCTCCCAGTGCTGGTACGCAGCATTGCCATAGCCAAGATGTCATCAAACTGGATTTCAGAGGTCGCTCTGCCCAGAAGATTCCCTAAAACTTCACCTCTCCCAACTCACGGCCCCTCCCAAGCCACATCCAGGTGTGTCCTCACTTAGCCAGGTGCCCCTTGCTGAGCAGTACCTAGATTCACACTGGAGGCAGCTGGCCTCAGTTTCTCATGTGGCCTCTTGAAGCAACTATAAGCACAGCATCTGTGCATTGCTTGCTGAATCTTAACAGGTGGTCTTGGAAGGGCAGAGGCTTGGGCTAAAACTGGCCTGCAGCTGAACCTCTCTCAGAACTGTGCCACTAGACACCTACTACACAAATCCACACTAATAAAACCGGGAGACTTAGGAGCTTTGCTTAGTACATAAAAACAGACACAGTAAGGCAGCCAAAATGGGATGAAAAAGAAGCAGAACCCATATGAGAGAACAGAACAGAGACCCAGATATAATGGAGCCAAGCAATCTAACATATGCAGAGTTCAAAACACGGTTTGTGAAGATGCTCAGTGAACTTATGGGAAGTGTAGATGACTTCGGTGAGAACTTCAACAAAGTGACAAAAAAAAAAAAACATACAAATTGAAATGGAAATTATAAAAGGGAACCAGTCAGAAATGAAGAACACATTATCTGACATGAGAAGTATATTAAATGCAATAAACAAAGGAATAGACAAAGTGAATAAAGAAGAGGTCCAAATGATCTATACAGAGGGTGGGAAAGCCAAAGCTGCTCAATCAGAATGGCAAGAAAAAAGAAGTCAACACTATAATAATAATTTAAGGAGCCTACAGGACACAATTAAAGGTAAAAATATCTGTGTCATAGGGGTTCCTGAAGAGGGAGAACAAGAAGTAGAATATACATTTGAAGAAATAATGATGGAAAACTTCCCTAATCTGGTGAAGGAAATAGACATACAATCCCAGGAAGCTCAGAATCCCAAAAAAGATGAACCCAAAGAGGCCCACACCAAGACACATCATAATTAAAATGCCAAAGTTAAATACAAAGGGAGAATTTTAAAAGCAGCAAGAGAAAAGCAGATAGTTACCTACAAGGGAGCACCCATAAGACTTATAGCTAATTTCTCAAAAGAAACTATGCAAGACAGAAGGACATGGCACAGAATATTCAATGTGATGAAAATCCAGGATCCACAATCAAGAATACTTTATCTAGCAAAGCTATCATTTAGAGTCAAAAGAAGATAAAGAGCTTCCAGACAAAAATAAGCTAAAGGGATTTATCAACACCAAGCCAACATTAAGGAAATGTTGGAAGGACTTCTTTAAAAAAAAAAAAAAAAGCATGCATCAAAAACAGGAATAAAGGATGAGTTTGGAGAAATGTGGTGGAGTGAGAGACAGCCCTATTTCCCTAACCCAGGGAGCCCCTCCCCTAATATCCTCTGAGACCAAACACCTTGGAGCCCCAGGGGAATCTGAAAACACTACTGAAACTGTTGCCAACACTGACAGGGACTGAGACTGAGGGTAGTAAGCGAGATTAAACATCAAGAAAAAACAAGGCATTATTAAGTCTTTATATAAAGCAGGGATCCAAGAGGATTAGATGCCACCTACAGGAAACCAAAAGAAAAGCACCTTCTTTGGAACAGGCTAAAAAAAGAGACCTTTATATAATAAATACTCTTTCTGGCGGGGGGAGGGGAAAAGCAGAATACACTTCCATTAATGCCCAGGCAGAGAAATAGTCCATTAAACACCATGAACAACCAAGGTGATGAGGCATCTCAGAAAGAAAGACAAAAATCTCCAGAAAATAAGCTTACAGACATAGAAATATGCATCTTAAATGAAAGAGAATTCAGGATGGTACTTTTGAAAAATCGCAATGACATTCTAAATAATTCATATAAATTATAGGAATTGAAAAAACAACTAGAACAGCAGAATGAGGTTTTTAGCGAGGATATTGAAACCTTCAAAAAGAACCAAATAGAACTTCTAGAGATGAAGAACACACTGCAAGAGTTGAAAAATGAAATAGCAAGCTTGGGAAACAGAACAGACCAAATGAAGGAAAAGATCAGTGATACTGAAGACTGGAATCTAGAAATAAATCAGAAGAAAGTAGAGAGAAACCGAAGAATGAAAAATAATGAAAGAGAAATACAAAAACTAGCTGATACCATCAGGAGAGGAAACAAGAATATGGGCATTCTCGATGGGGAAGAAAAGGAGCAGGGATTAGAAAGCATTTTCAGACAAATAGTTCATGAGAATTTCCCAAATCTAAGAAATGAACTGGAGCTTGGAATTCAAGAATTCAACAGAACACACAATTATCTCAACCCAAAAAGGCCTTCACCAAAACATATTGTATTAAAATTATCGAAAATCAATGACAAAGACAGAATTCTCAGGGCATCGAGGGAAAAGAAGACAGTAACCTATAAAGGAAAGCCATTATATTATTGTTGAACTTCTCAGCACAAAACTTACAAGCAAGAAAGGAGTGGAATCAAATATTCAAACTACTAAGTGAAAGGAACTATCAGCCTAGAATAATGTATCCAGCTAAGCTCTCCTTTAGATATGAAGAAGAAATAAAGACATTTCCAGACATACACAAATTTAGGGAAGTCTTCAATACGAGGGCTGTACTACAGGAAATACTGAAAGGAGTCAGCTCTCTTAAAACAAAATGACAAAAGAAATACATAATTAGGAGTAAGGTGACTATTAGGCAATTAAAAGTAGAGTAGTGTGATCTTTACTAAGAACAGGGAATTACAGCTTAAACGATAAAAAGATATTTGCTATAGCAAGATAGTAATGAAAGTTCATCATACATATGCACAAATTGAGACAACAATGACTGAAAAAGGGAAGATTCAAAGATCCAAATTCGCAGAGTGGAATGGAGATAAAGCACGTGCAGAAGAAAATGGACGACTGTATTATATAACTATCCTTTACATATTCATAATAGTAATCACATGCCAAAGATTCAGAACTGAAATATATAACATAAAACAAGGATAAGAGGGAAAACTCACAAAAGCCAATCCAAATTAAGAAAACAGAAACACAAGGACAAGGAAGCATATATAACTACTTTACATATTCATAATAGTAACCACATGCCAAAGATTCAGAACTGAAATATATAACATAAAACAAGGATAAGAGGGAAAACTCACAAAAGCCAATCCAAATTAAGAAAACAGAAACACAAGGACAAGGAGAAGCTGGAAACATCAAGCTACCAGAAAGCAAAATATAAAATGGTTATAGGAAAACCTCATATTTCAATGATCACCCTAATGATAAATGGACTGAACTCACCAATAAAAAGGCACAGAGTTGCAAACTAGATCAAAAACCAAAACCCAACTACATGCTGCATCCAGAAGATACATCTCAATTAGAGAGACAAATATAAACTCAAAGTGAAAAGGTGGAAAATGATATTTCAAGCAAATGGCATTCAGAGAAAAGCAGGAATACCAGTACTAATATCAGACGAAATAGACTTCAAAATAAAAAAGATAAAGAAAGATACTGAGGGACACTTCATAATGATAAAGGAAACCATGCACCAAGAAGACATAACACTTAATATCTATGTTCCCAATCAGGAAGCCCCAAAATATATAAAGGAATTACTAAAAGAACTAAA
>NW_006442484.1:5111961-5147084 GCF_000325575.1 Pteropus alecto
ATAACCAGGCTAGGGAAAATAGCCCAGACAGAAAACATGGAAACCACATGATATCACTTATATGTGGGATATAAGCCTAAAAGCAACAGATGAATAGGACAAACAAACAGAGACTCATGGACATGGGCTATAGACTAGTGGTTATCAGAGGGTAGAAGAGACGGGGGAGGAAGGAGATAGATCGCGTAAAGGGAGTCAAATAAGTGGTGACAGAAAGAAATCTAACTATGGGAGGGGAATACACAGTGTATAAATATATATGTCTTACTGTTAAAGTGTACAGCTGAAACTTATTGAATTTCATTAACCAATGTCACCAATAAATAAATAAAGCCCAGAATTAATTAATTGATTAATTAATTTAAAAATTTTAAATTTTAAATTGAAAAAACAATACTTCAACTTACCCCAAGGTTCCTCAGCATTGGCACTATTGACATTTTGAGCCAGATAATGCTTTTTTGGGGGTGGGAGACTCTTACACACCATGAGATGTTTAAAAATATCCCTGACCTCTACCCAGTAGACACCAGTAACACCCTTTTCTTTGCTATTCACCAGAAATGTTCCAGACATCACCAAATGTCCCCTGGTTGAGAAATGTTGCCTTACCTAATTGACATTTATAGAATACTACCCCCCGAATGTACAGCACTTTCAAGTTTCATAGGAGTTTCACTAAAACAGACAATGTCTCAAGAGATTTCAAAAGACTGAACTTATGCAAAATATATTCTCTGACAAAAATAAAATTAAATTAGAACCCAATAAAATATTTATCTTGAAAATCTCTAAATTAAATGAAATACAAATTATCTATATTTATTGAACACAATTTATGTACTTATCCTAGAAAAGAAAAAAAAGTTTAAAATCAATCACGCTAGATTCCACTTTAAAAACTAAAAATGGAAGTACAAATTAAACCCAAAAACAATCACTCTTTTTCTTCTCCTGCTTCCAGCCCCTGGCAAATACCATTTTACTTTTTATCTATGATTTTCACTACTCTAGAGTAGAATCATGCAGTATTTGTCTCTTTATGACAGACTTAATTCACTTAACATAAAGTCCTCAAGGTTCATCCTTGTTGTGGCATATGTCAAAATGTTCTTCCTTTTTTAAAGCTCAATAATATTCCATTGTATGCTTTGTTTATACAGTCATCTGTCAATGGACACTTCGGTTGCTTCCACTTTTGGGTTGTTGTGGGTAAAGCTTCTATGAACAGGGATGTACAAAATGTCTCTTTGAGACCTTGCTCTCAATTATTTTGATGAAATTTATAAATCACATGGTAATTATATCTTTAATATTTTGAGGAATCCCCATATTGTTTTCTACAACAGCAGCACCATTTTACATCTCCACCAAAAGCGCACCAGGGTTCCAATTTCTCCACATCCTCACCAGCAATGGCCTTTTTCTGTTGTTTGTTTTCTTTTATAATAGCTGTCATAATGGGTGTGGGATTGTATCTTATCATGGCTTTGATTTGCAATTCTCTAATGATTGATGATTTTGAGCTTCTTTTATGTAATTACTTGCCATTTGTGTATATATATATATTTGGTGAAATGTCTATTCAAGTCCCTTGCCCATTTTTTATTGTTTTTTGTGTGTGTATGTGGTTGTTTTTGTTGCTATTCTTGTTGACTTGTAGGAGTTTTCTTTTTTTTTTCTTTTTTTTTTTAGCAGTTTTCTATATATTCTGGATAGTAATCCCTTATTAGAGATGTGATTTGCAATTATTCTCTGCATTGCGTTTTTACTCCATTGATTGTAAATTAAATGAAATACAAATTATCTATATTTATCGATAAGCACATCCGCCTTCCCGAGGCTTGGGGAAAAATAAGATCCTGAAAGTCAGTTTTCCTTAGAGACCCATTCAGAATGTTCCATACCAACCTCTAGAAACTAGTTCATTCTCAGGCTTATCCTTTTCTTTCTAGCTCTTTGGGGTTTTTTGTTTGTTTTTTATTATTTATTATGATTATTTATGCCTACAGCACCTGGTCTTCCTAGGTGGTCTCCTATCTAAGTACTAACCAGGCCCAATCCTGCTTAGCTTCTGAGATCAGACATTGGGCTTATTCAGGGTGGCATGGCCGTAGACCATGGACTATGGCTCCACTGGGTCGTGACCCCAGGACCTTCTGTGTATAAAGTGCTAACAGCTACACTGTGGAACCATGTCCTCTTTCTAGTTCTTTGAAAAGTTGTCCACAGTTCTGAGCCATCTTCCCTGAAAAAAAGGAAAAGCAAGTACCTCCAGTTACATACAGACTAGAAAGCTGACTTGGGGAGAAAGTAACTTTTCTCCACACCTCTGCCCTCCCTGCACTTGGGCTCGCTCCTACTCAGCATGGCCAGAGCCTTCTTCTTTTACCCTGGTGCAACCTCACGCTGCAGTCTTCTGTGGCCCAGGCTGGAGCACTGCTTCAGGGACTGACTAATCCAGTGAAGTTATCCAGGCTAAGATCCAAATGAGCCATAACGGCTTAATGGATTCTGCCTTCCATAAAACACTTGAATTTTAATTCAGTCTTAGTGCTTTAGGCCAAAGGAGGAAGTAATCGAGTCTCATGAGTCATGGCAGGTCAGCGGAAGGAGGAGTCAGGAATGTGGGAAAGATCTTCTTAGTAGTGGTTTTAGTATTAAGCAACAGCTAACAAACTGGAAGCACTGGAAAATTAAAGGGACATCAGTGTCCAGCAAGGGTCAAAGATTTCAAAAGCACATCTCAACACATATCATACTGAGTACATTGGCCCCACCTGGAAGTATTGAAATAAGTTCTGTCTTATAGGTAACCAACCTTTCCAGTTGGCATGAGGCCTTCTTCATTTTATCACAGAAAGTTTCTTTTCCCAGGAAACCACTCAGTTCCAGGCAAACTGGGATGGTTGGTTTTGCCAGATCTGAGAAACACCTTTGGGATATCCACTCAACCCACCCCTGCCTTTCCAGAGGTCCACCTGTCTCTCCCTTCCACTCACATCCTCATAAGTGGCACTTGCTTTTGCACATCTGACTGGACTAGTTATACCAACTATATAGCCTGACACAATATGGGCCAATTAGAGTCTGATTCCCAGAAACTGACATTGGAATTCAGAGAGAGCAGCAGCAACAATGGCAAAAAGATGAGGCAGAAGAAGTACATTAGTCAAGTACTTACCACATGCCAGGTTCTGTTCTAAATGTTCTGCATGTAGTAACTTGCTTAATCTTCACACTAACCTGTGAAGTAAGTGCTACTGTTCTCATCATTTACTTGGAAAAGCTAGGCAACATGCCCAAGGTGGTACCTCTAGTAAATGGTAGACCTAGGGTGAAAATCCAAGCAGTAGGTTTCCAGAATTTTCTCACTCTTAAATATTTAGTCTGTCTAGGTTGACCCCTCTATTCAGTTTCTACTACAAGCATACTTAAGAAATAGTCAAATCTGGGCTGGGCACCAATGTCTCTAGAGTAGCAGAGAAAACCAGCATGTGTGTAGGAGACAGGGACAGACTCGGACAGAGAGAGAATGATTCACATACCCCCAGGGCTGGGAGGCCCCCTCACACCTGACCATATCCAGGCTTGGTTCCAGGCATGACTAGGTTTGGGCACACCTTCTGCCCATCAGCTCTGTGAACCCTTACATTTTGTGTTGAAGTTTGTTGGACGTTTTCTGGTTCTGAAAACCAAGCAGTCCAAGTTTAGTGAGACTAAGAGTTGGTAAGGCATGGTGATTAAGAGCAGGCTAAAAATGAAAATAAACTGGCTGAGCACAAATCACAGCTCTCCACTGCCTACCTGAATGTCCCTGGACAAGTTTTGTGACTACTTGAGCTTCAGTTTGCTTCTCTGTAAAGCAGAAGCACAATTTCATCCTCATACTGGTTCTTGGGAAGACTTAGAAGACTTAGTGAGAAAAATTCTGCCAAAGAGATATTTGTCTCTTTGTGAGCAGGGCCTCCTTTCTTCCCTGGAAGTTTAGAGTTGTCCTGCTCAACTCTGGGTAGAAATGGCAGGGAAAGCCAAGGGTTTCTTTGAAGCAGTCTCTGAATCTCTGGGAGATTCATCTGGGGTTGGTCATCACCTCTGCCTGACATCCCTGAGAGACAGCAGATGCCCCAGGGGCATGTTGAAACCAGAGTTCTTCAATTTGAAGCCTGAAGGACTAGAAAAGCTGAATTCTTTGGCCCAAGTGGAAATGAGTACTTGAAGAAGGCTTATTAGCAGGAGACAAAGCTGGAGCAAAGACCAACCTGTGCCCTGCCCCTCCTTGCACCCCCCAGTATTTCCAGTCCACCCACAGTGACAACTGTGCTCACTAGAAAGATGCAGCAGTGGCCTAGAGGGAACACACACACACACACACACACACACACACACACACACACACACACACACCTAGAGACCAAAATGAAGGTAGAAGCCTTTAAAGTTAGATCCAGGGCAGTGGTTCTCACTATGTGCCCTGGACCAGCAGTATCAGAAGCACCTGGAAATATTTTAGAAATGCAGATTCCTAGAACTACTGGATCAGAAACCTGGGGGTGAGGACCTAATACTCTGTGTAAGCCCTCAAGACAATTCTGACACAGGCTCAACTTTGAGAGCTACTGATCCAGAAAAATGGCAAGAGAACAATGGCTTGTCACTGAGAGCCAGAAATTCAAGATTCAAAGATTGTAACCAGACAAGATCTCTGACTATGAGAACGTCCTGAAGCAAATAGATGAAAGGCCAAACCTGGCTGACCACAGCCTGTACCCACTCCAGCCCTACACTTGCAATATCCAAACCAGCAGGAAGTGGGCAGTGCTCCAGCCTGCAGACAGAGGCCCCCAGAGCCTAGATCCAGGACTTCAAAAAGGACAGTGACCACAGAGACTCACAGAGGGCACTGCAGTGGCTGCCAATGGGCTGGCCCTGGAACAGGACCCCTCCGCACCCCTCCTCAGTCCTGTGTGCCATGGGACTGTGATAGCAGTGAATGCATCCTTGTGCTCCCCTTCTCCAACAGGTAGAATTTTTGTTCTTAACAGCTGTCCTATTCTCACTACACTATTGTACATCGGGTGTGCCAGGCTGAATAGCAACTGTTTCAACCACAGGTGGCTGAAACAGAAGGCATTCCACATAGACATGATGGATTAGTGTCCAGATACTGAGATCTTGGATCATGGTGCCAGAGGTGATGACATTTCAGCCTTGTCTCCCTTTGGGGAGTTTCCCATGAGTGTGCGCACCTTTGAAGGCATATGTAATGAGGACGTTGATAGCCAGGGGGCTGCACCCCAGTGCACACTGACAGCTGCCTCCTCTGTATCCATTTAGCCTTCCTGACTAACTTTCATTCAGATATACATCATTTTCCTATCCCATGCTTCAAGGGAAGCCAGCCTGCTTTCCAGTTGCTAGGAAGAGGCAACTGATGTGAAGATAACCCAACCGCCCTCTTCAGAAACTGGCTCTGGAATATAGTCCTGCCCAAAGAGCCTCTACACTACCAGAAATAAACATATGGCCCAACTCTGAGAGAGGATCAGCTAGAGCCTTCTGGGCTAGTTTTCTTACTCTTAAGAAAGAGCCACTGGACTTCTTTTTCTCTCTTACATTATAATATTTCCTCTCTCTTAGATTAATTCCAAAGAAACCAGCCATCAAAATGTCCAGGTGTCTCTCATAGAATGGAACGTTGGCACAGCTGCCCATCTTTGCTCTAAAACTGTAGTCCAGATGATCCCAGTTCATCCTTCAGGAGGGAAATGAGCATATGTGTAGGTAAGGGCTTTTAAATAGGTCCATACTTTTTCCCACAGAGCCAGTCCTGGGACTGAGCCTCTCCCTACACCTGCCTAATTCCTGATGCCTACCACCTAGGACTTGTGGGTTCCTTGACTGTGCAATAGGCACCTGGGAGGCATATGGGGGCTCTCCATGTCTGTTGGGCTCTCTCTGGAGATTGCTAACTCTGCATATCTCCCAGAGTAGAAGGAGTGCCCACTTTTTTTTTGAAAATTGTTGTGATTTGAAGTTTTAAAATGGCCACAGACCAGTCAGTCCTCATTTGGACCCACTACCTAATCAAGTCTCAGGCATCTTCAGCCATCAGGTGTCTTATATTAAAGGGAATCTGGGCCAGATAGCCAGGTCTCACTATGGCAAGAAGTCCAGCCTCTAGTCCCCTCTGAGGTACTATCCACCTACTTTCTGATGCACAGGTAGGTAAAACTCTCCCAGGTGTCCTTATGTAATGTACAGAGGCACTTTTATTCAAGTGTGAATGTCCAATTAGTTGTAAATAAAAGGTGAGAGAAAAAAGGAATGACTGATGCTGCCATGGTGCTGCTATCACTCTTGACCCTAATCTTGACCCTGCACTTGACTCTAACCTTGATCCTGAACATGACCCTCACCTTAAAAATAACCTGACTTTGACCTTCACCCTAATACTGACCTTGCAGCTTTATCCTTAACCTGATTTTGAACCTGACATTCACCGTGACACTGACATCAAATGTGATCCTGACCTTCACTTTGACTTTGACCTTGAACCTACTCACACCCTGATAATTATCCTCACTCTGAATTGATGTGTGTAAGTGCACTCTATGACATTCTCACAATGATGAAATCACCTAAAGATGCATTTCTCAGACCCTATCCCCAACATTAAGTGGCACATGACTTTATTTAAATTGATTCTAGGTACGTGTTCAGCAAAGCTGGAGTGAGATCAGACTCAACCAGCAATTCTGGCATCCTGTGTCCAGTGGCCAGCATCTCATAGGTGAGCAGAGGCCTCTTTCACATGCCTCTTTCTGTCAGCCCCTCAAGCACCATCTCCACACACTTGTTTCATGCACAAGCTGCCCTTAGGAACAGATTGTGATTGAAAATGCACAGCTTCTGTTTCTTTCCAGACAAGGGCCTATTGCATGAGCTGAGTTTTGGTTGGCTCCTAGGGGGACAGTAAGGAGAGCTCATTCATGTCAGCAGCAGCCTGTGCCTCCAGGATCTGGGGTAGTTGTCCTTTTCTCCAGCTTCCTGACTCAACAGATGCTGATCGGTGAGGCCAAGAGCATGGTCTCAGCCCCAGGTGGGCTGACTGGACCCTGCTTTAGGTCATGGGTCTGGACCTCCCTTACATTAGATTGTCTTGTTTACCCAGGGCACAGTCACCGAAGCCCAAAGTTTGTGCAGGGCTCAGGAATCACCATCCCCAGCAGGCAGTGGGGTCAGGGTAGGGGTTATGAGGTTATGAGGTAGTGGACAGAGTTTCAGAGTAAGATTAATTTTGGCCAGGTCTTGGCCCCACCAAGTCACTCTTCCTCCACAAACTTCTGTGAAAACAGTAAACCCTGTTCAGAATGCTCAGCTACCAGCAACCACTGTGATGGTAGAAATGTTGATGATGATTATGATGATGATGATGATGATGATGATGATGATGAATCGACCCCATCCTCCTGGGCAGCACTGCACTGGTATGGACTGCCCCCATGGGATACCACCACTTCCAGTCCTCCATAGCACCCTCCCACCACCAACTCTAGGACCTTTTCCTGGGGGTGAGCTCAGCTCTTGCACTTGTGGGTCATCACTCTCTCCATCTCAACCTTCTCCTGACTCATCTCAAAGACAGAAACCCAGTAACAGAGTGAGGATGGTTATAAAAACCTCCCCACTCTTGGAACACATAACCCTAGCTGGGTTCCACTGTCAGTGTTATCATTTGCTGGTGACAGAACTTCTAGCTACAGGATCCCCAGCATGTAGCATGGTGCACATGACCACAAAGCAGATCTTGGAGAACCTCACTGCAGGACTCCACCTGGACCAACATTAACTATCAAGACCATTGTTCACTCAGTGGATGAGGGTTTATAAGTACCTGGGATGTCCCATGATCTTTCCAGTGCTCTGAAGACACTGAGAAAATCCCTCTCAGGGACAGCGATTAAGGAATTCCTGGTCTGGAGGAAACAGATACATTCAGACAATATGATGGGGGAAAGGGTGAGCCTGATACCAAGAGAAGGATGACAACTTGACCTGGACAAGCTAGAGACTTCTCAAAGGACAAGTTGAGCTGGCATTTGAAGGGATTTTTCCAGGCAACAGGAAACAAGGAATCAAGGTGAAAGGAATTGCTTGTGCAGGAGTTTGGGGGAGGTGTCCAGGTACTGGAAAAGTAAGTATGAAAACAGGTTCTATCATGAGTGAGTCATCTTATTTTCAAAGAATACCCCAATTTTGTTGCCATTATTATATCTAAGGTGGCTGCTGAGAAAGTTTGTCCAAAATGTTCATATGACCTCCCAGAAAATGACGGGTGTTGGTGAGGATGTGGAGAAATTGAAGCCCTGTGCATTGCTGGTAGGAAAGTAAAATGGTGCAGTTGTTGGGGAAAACAATTTGGCAGTTTCTCAAAAACTTAAACATAGAATTATCACATGATACGGTAATTCCACTTCTGAGTATGTGCTCAAAAGAACTGAAAGCAGAGACTGAGATACTTGTACACCAGCATTCAAAATATTATTCACAATGGAAAAGTAGAAACAAGTCAAATGTTCATTAACAAATAAATGGATAAACAAAACATGGTATATACCTTTGATGTAGTATCATTCAGCCTAAAAAGGAATGAAATTCTGATGCATGCAACAACATGAATGAACATTGAAAATATTATGCTAAGTGAAATAAGCCAGATGGCAAAAAGACAAATATCATGTAATTCTATTTCTATGAAGTATCCATAAAAGATAGATTCATAGAGATTTAAAGAACAGAGGTTGCCAGAGGCTAGGAGTAGGGCGAATGAGGAATAATTATTTGGTGGATACAGAGTTTCTGTTTGGGATGATGAACAAGTTATGGAAGTGGATAGTGGTGATAGTCACGCAAAATTGTAAATATACTCAATGCAACTGAATCATACACTTCAAAATGGTTCAAATGGTAACTTGTGTTATGTAATTTTTACAATAAAAGTTTTAAAAACTCTTACTCAGAACTGGTTCTGAAATAGTTACATGTAATATGGAAGAAGGCCCCTCTCTCCTAGAGCAAGAAATAGCCTTCTTCTTCACACTGGTATTACACACATGAGGCTTTTTTCATACACACCCAGCATGATCTCCCAACGTGATGAAGTCCACATGCATCTGGCTCACTTAACTTCCTTCCACTATCCTAGTCCCCTTTTCAACTCACCCCTTTCCACAAACCACAGGCAACCACTCACTGATCTTTTCCATTTCTTTACTTTTGTCTTTTTTAGAAGGTCATATAGTTGGAGTCAAACAATATGTAGTCTATTCAGACCAGTTTCCTTCACTTATTAACATGCATTTAATCTTCATCCATGTCTTTTTGTGGCTTAATAGTTCAGTTTTTCCTATGAATAGTAAGTATGCCATTATGTCAATGTATCACAGTTTTGTTATTCATTCATCTATTGAAGGCCATCCTGATTTCTTAAAATATTTGGCCATTATAAATAGAGCTGTAGTACATGACTTCATACTGGTGTTTATTAGTACCTGTTTTTTTTAAATTAAGGTATATTTAACCATTAAGACTTGTATATATTTAAGGTGTATGATTTGGTGATTTGATATACATAAACATTGCGAAATAATCACCACATTGATTATTTCCATTTCTTCAGATAGTTACTTTTTGTGTGTGTTTGCGTATAGTGAGAACACATATGATTTACCTTGTTAGCAAATTTTACATATATAATATACTGTTAAGTATAATCACATTGCTGTACTTTAGATCTCCAGTATTTATTCATCTTGCATAACAAATTTTGTACCCCTGGACCAAAATCTCCCCATTCGCCCCCTACCCCCTGTCCCTGGTAACCATCATCCTATTCTGCTTCTATAAGTTCAACTATTTTAAATTCCATATAAAAGTGTGATCATACACTATTTTTCATTCTGCATCTAGATCATTTCACTTAGCATAATGTCCTCTAGGTTTATCTACGTTGTCCCAAATGGCCGAATTTCCTTCTTTTTCATTGCTGAGTAATATTCCATTGTGTGTGTATACCACATTATCTTTATTTATTCGTCTACTGACAAACATTTAGGTGGAGTCAATATCTTAGCTGCTGTAAATAATGCTGCAATAAACTGAGAGTGCAGATATCTTTTTGAGGTACTGATTTCATTTCCTTCAGATAAATATAGAAGAAGAATTTATGGATTATATAGTAGATTTATTTTTAATTTTCTGAGGAATCTCCATAGTAACTGCACCAGTTTACATTTCCACCGACAGTGCACAAGGTTTTCTTTTTCTCCAAAGTGAGCATTTTCAGTCTGGGGAGGTCATCAGTGATGCCTCCACAGAACCTCCTGGCTGGTTCCTCCTGGGTCTCCCAAACCTCCCAGCATCACTGCCTCAGAAGAGATCAGTGGGCAGAAGAGAACTTTATTCTGCAGAGGGAAGCTGAGGCTGTGAAGATCAGAAGCAGGACCCGTGCAGGGAGGGGCAGAGAGGCACCACCACCTCCTTCAATGCAGTTCCTAAAAGGGCGCTGGAGAATGTAGACACAGCCTGGTTCTGTCTTCAGATTTGTTATCTGAGGAGTCTGGCTTCCTAGGTTTATTCCATGCAGGTGGTTGGGGTCTCGATGAAGTGTTGGCAGTACTAGGGCCCCCCTGGAGGCCTCTGGAGAAACAGCCTCATATCCCTTTGGTCTGGCTCCTCTACACCCATGGACACTTGCTCCCAGATGCACTCTTGCCCTCAAGACACCTGATTCACACATGCTTTTTAAGTGGCATACACCTGAACTGGCCACTCCTGGGTAAATCAATTTAAGTTAATATTTCATTTTCACTGACTTTATGCCATTATTTAAGTCAAAATGATTCTTATGTATGGAGGACTGAGGTCTCTAAACATAAATGATGGTGGTCTGACATTTTTTCTCTTCTCTTGCCGCCCCCGCCGCCTGATCATGAACTAGAAATAAATTTGAAACTCATGTTGTATATGTTTTGCTGCATATAAGACAGACATTTATATCCAAGATCAAGCATATAAATACATATATCCATCTAGAACATTATTTCCAATTGTCACCTGCTAATAATTAACATATGGTAAATGTTAGCTTTCCATTAAATGCCTACATTGCATATAAGTCCATCTGTATGACAAAAGAACGTGATGTGTTTGGCATGTTCTTTACAAAGACATTCTTTTCTGCTCTCTTTATAAATAATTTGTTAAATTCTATAATTAATCAACTTACACCTTGTTAGAGAGCTGGCATTTTCAGTGATTATTTTATAAAGGGCAGTGAGCTGTATCACATCCCTCACTTGGCCTCCACACAAGAGCAGCTACGTTAGATCAACATCACTTGCTGTGTGGCAGGTTTCATGTTTGTCCCTGGCTCTGTTTAGCTCCATTTTATAAGATGCTTAGATCTTTGGGTAGAGGACTGTAATCCCACGAGTAAGTTCTTTTGTATCCTACAGAACCTTCCTGTGTTCATCTGCTCTCAAGGAGCACATCTCGGTTTGGGAGAAATGGGAGTTACCATAGAAACCTGGCCCCTATTTGATGTCACTGTTGCCTAGCATCAGAATCCTGGACCAGTCCGGACTTGCTCCCCAATTGTTATGTCACTATTCTTGGGTGTGCATAATCACACACCTATTCACATCTATTCTACAATTTTTGCATTCTTCTCATTTCAGTAAATATTATTCCATAAGCACTGTCTCGTACCAATAAGTGGTTGGCAAAGGTTCCAGAGTGTTCCATTATTTATTTAGTCAGTGCCATGCTGCTGGACATTCAGTTTTTTAAAGCTAATATAAATAACATTGACATTCTTTAAAAAAAAAAACACTTGTGTAGTGTTTGGGAGGAAAATATCATCTTAATACACATCAAATTGCTTCACCCGACTTCATTTCTCTTTTCCAAATAAAGGGTCAGTTGTGTGGGCTGTCCTCATTCTGAAAGCGCACATTCACATTCCAGAGATAAAGCAGGACTTCCTGGCTGCCTCTAAGGAAATGTGTAATTGTGGAGGTGTATGACTTCAGCAAACAGACCCTGTGTTCTCCCTCTCTAACTCAGACATGAGATCTGAGCACACCCACATAGCATCAGTCCCTCACAGGAGATTGTCACCTGACATGTAGATTACAGCATCCCTAAGATCAAACATTTGGCTAACAAGAATTAGGCACAGCAAGGTGCTCAAGTATGTGCATATGACCAGGTGACACCCAAGTGCGGCTAACCCAGACATCCAGGAAGCCTTTAGGAGCCATATCACACCCAGACAATCACAACGAGGGCGTGGCTTTTCACACAGGTGCACCCCTCAGGCACTGGCTCATGGCCACTTGTTTTCTTCTGTTCTATTCTGCTCTATTCTAAAAAGATCAGCCACAGGATGGCTGGAGCATAGAAACTGGAAGGTAGGAGGCTGTTATTGTTGCAGGAGATGTGTGCTGGCAATGGTGATGGGAGGAAGACTGGAAAACTGTCAGCAGCAGATCTAAGCAATCAAAAAGCCCTGTATATGAAACAGGTGGCATCAGGACTGCTTCCTTGGGCCCAGGAGTCCTATTGCTTTATTATTCAGTGAGCTTTGGCTTGATCCTGCCGCCTGACATACCATGGCCCCTGTGGGAAAAGAGATTTCCCAGGTCTCTGTACCTTGTGCTTAGCCTGGTACCCTTCTCACTTTCCAAGGAACAAGGGCATCAGAGATTCCTGAAAACTACAAATCAGTTCTTTACAGTTTGCAAGGGAATAACAGTAGAAACAAGACCTCCCAAAGCAGTCCTATCTGAACTCATGGTGTCTCCTCACTGGCAACATTTGGGCATTTGGGAAATGGGGCCTGACTTTTGCTAATTAAGCCTCATCAAAGTTAGTAAGATCAAATTAGGTCTTATATTACATTAGTTGACATCAAATCAAATTAGACATTTTTGACAATCTGAGTTGACAAGAAGGGCTGCCCCACAGGTAAATTTTCCAGAAAATGAGCCATGGTTTGTGGAGCAGCAATTCAAAGCCCAGTGACTCTGCTTGTAGCCAAGACCCTCCTATAAACTCCCCTCCCATGGCTCATGTCACACCTCTTGCTGCTGCCAAGTGGTGATCAACCCCAGGGCCTCCCATCCATGGCACTGTACATGGTCTCAGCACAACCAGACAGGCTGTTGGCATGAAAGCCAGAATGGAGAACTAGCATCCAAACCCAGATGTGATCTCTGAGGAGATCTAGTATGCAAAGCAGAGCAACCAAGGTGTATGGTCCCAATGCAGAGAAATGTTCATAGTGCTGAAATGACCCCCAGGTATCTCCCTACCCCACCTCCTTCTGCTGCAAATGGACATTTAGAAATACTGGGTGAGCAACGGGGCTTTAGCCAAAGGACATGGAGGGCAGCAAATTGCTCCCTGCTCTGACTTCTCCCCATTCTGGGCCTATCCATGGTAACATTAAGACATCTTTGGCCCCAACCTCCTATTTCAGGACCAGAGGGGAGGAAACACTTGAAAAAAACCAATGGTATAAAATCGGCATTTTTTTCCAAGATTCTAAGCCACTTCTAAGAAAGGAAAGATCAACAAGGTAAAAACCTCCTCTTAGCCCAGCCCTGCTCAACAGCTCTGGGGTCCAGGGGTCCAGGGAGAAGGGCTTGTGGGGTGGGGGAGGACAACTGCTCCCAAAGGTCTGGGGCATCTCCGTGTCATTTCCACCACTGGGGGAATCATTTTCTCAGCTTATCCTCTAGTATGCAGATGTTTGCCTGTTCAGAGTGACAATCCATCAACCAGAACACATGGGGTTTCTGGTCACCCTGGAGTTGCAGTGGGGGCCAGGGGCACCACCAGGCCTATGTTCCTGAGGAGAGCTGCCCCATGGTGAAGGACCCTGGTCCTGATGCACCAGATCTGGGTCTGGATCAGTGCTTAGGGATCTATAGTCAGGGTGGATCTGGATCAGTGGTCCCACTGCAGTTTCCCTCCCAAGCACTCTGTTTGAGAACATAGGGGTCTTTTCTGTCCATATCTTCAATCTCAGTGATTGGACTGGGGCCAGGGCCATGGTCGGTGCTCAGACTGGATTCTTTCACTTAACCATGTACATGTAATATTCATCCATGTCCTTGCATCCATGTCCCTACAGAGAGGGAGACACTCTTACAAATGGAGATTTCCTTTAAATGTAAATTTCTCTAATGTAGGGCATCTTCTGTTTTCAGAGATTCCTCTTTGCTGTTTTTCAAAATTAATCAATCCCAAATAATCCTTATTCCAAAGAGGTATATTTACAGTGGCTTATTCGGCTCCCCTTCACATGGATGTACACCAACTTGCTAATGATTTAATCTAATGAAAGATGTCCTTATTTCTCTACATTTTTAGCCATTATGAATAAAATGGCCCCTATAGCCTGCAGGGGGCGCCCAGGATCAAGTCTCTGACCATGGCATTGCAGGTGCTTGCTCTGTCTGAGGTCTCGGCTTAGCTTCAATACTAAATGGAGCTCAGATATCTAAGGACCTTCTGGGGAGGAACAACCATGACTTGCCCTTCGGAACAAAGTGGGGTCACAAATGGGTATTAAGAGCTTCCTTTCCTCGGGAGCCAATAGGAGACACCACCACAGGAGGAAAAGGTAAGGAAAAGTGAGGAGAGTCTTCCTCTCCTGTGCGTGGTGGAAGTTAAGGGGCTGTCAGTCTTCAGGACACCCAGTAGAGGGGCTTATGTGGAAAACTGTGGGTATTGTTAGTTATTTTTCGTGTGTGTAAGAGGGTGATCAGTATCGTTCTTTTACATATGGCTGTGTGTCTGGTGTTCCCAGCATCATTTATGTGGGATTATTTCTGGGCTCTCCATTCTGCTCTGTTGATTGTGTCTGATTTTATGTCAATACTACAGTTTTTGTCATTGGAACTTTGTGATAGAGTTTGAAGTCAGGGAGTGGGAATGACCACCGCTTTAATCTTTCTGAAGATTGCTTTGGTTATTTGGGGTCCTTTGTGATTCCCCAGTGTTACAGGATTGCTTATTCTAGTTCTGGGGAAAATGCCATTGGAATTTTGATAGAGATTGCATTGAATCTGTGGATCACTTTCAGTAGTATGGACATTTTTAGCAATATTAATTCTCCTAATCATGAGCAAGGAATAACTTTCCATTTATTTGTCATTTTCAATTTCTTTCATCAGTGTCTTGTAGTTTTCAGTGTATAGGTCTTTCAATCTCTTTAGTTAAGTTTATATCAGGGTTTTTTATCTTTTTTGAGACAATTGTAAATGACATTGTTTTCTCAATTTCTCTGTCTGATGGTTCATTATAAGTGTATACAAACACAATTGATTTTGCATATTGATTTTGTATCCTGCAATTTTACTAGATTTATCAGTCTCAACAGTATTTTGTTGGAATGATGTGGAAAATTGGGAAATTCAAAAACTCCACTGAGTCTACCGCATCCCAGATTATCCACAACACCCAAGAAACAGTGGCTACTAAAATAATCTTATCACAGTAACTCTTAGTAACATGAACTCCTACAAGGGTGATTAGCTTCATCAGTCTAGGTGAACTGGATCTGTGTGGTGCTTAGCCTCTGTAAGGAAATTTGATGTCCTCTCTGCTTTTCTAGCATGATATTGACATAATTGTTTTGAAAAGTCATTTACTTTCCAGTAACCTCAAAACTGCAGAAAACTTACAACAGCAGTGCAAATACTCTGTTTATCTCCACTCAGATTCCCCAGCTATGTTTGCTTTACTACAGCTGCCATTTTACAGGAAGTATTAGTGTGTTTTATCCAAAACAGGTGCTCTGTCCCAGGGCACCACCACATAAGCCCCAAATGAAGAAATCACCATGAATTCAACATTATAATCCAATCTGCAAGCCCACTTCAACTTTCCCCACTTGCCCCAACTATGTGAAAATGTATTTTTCCTTTCTGATCCAGTTTTCTTTTTCTGGAATTGTTCCTAAGACTTTCCCTCATTTTCATCACCTGATGGATTTGAAGCATACAGATGACTCCAATCTGGGTGGATTTTTCTGTATGGCTTCTTTCACCTAGGATGTTTTAAGTGTTCATCTATGTTATAACATGTATCAGTACTTCAGTCATATTTTTCCTGTGATTAAATATACATAACACAACATTTACCATTTAAAGTATTTTAAGTATACTATTCTGTGGCATTAACTACATGCACATTGTTGTACAAATATCCCCACCATCAATCTCCAGGATTTTTTCTTTTTCCCCAAGTTTAACTCTCCATGAAACACTCACTCTCCATTGCCCTTTCCCCTCTACCCCTGGAAACCACATCCTACTTCCTGTCTCTGAATGAGATTTGTCAGGATACCTCATATAAGTGGAATCCTATAATATTTGTCATTCTGTGCCTGGCTTCTGTCACTCAGCATAGTGACTTTAGGTTCGCCCACATGGCATGTGACAGAATTTCCTTATTTTTTTAAGGCTGAATAATATTACATTGTAAAACCTTTTGTTTATCCATTTATCTGTCAATGGAGACTTGAATTTCTTCCAGACTTGGCTATTGTGAATACTACTACTATGAATATGGCTGTACCAATTTCTGTGCAAGTCCCTGCTTTCAAATATTTCTAGTATTTACCCTGAAGTGGAATTGCTGGATGAGACATTGATCCTATGTTTAAGGTTTTGAGGAACTGCCATACTATTTTCTAGAGCAGCTGCACCATTTTACATTATTCCTTTATTTGGCAGAAAAATATTGCAGTTTATAGACCTATCACATTTTGTTTATCCATTCATCTATTGATAGGCATTTAAATTGTTTCTACTTTTGGGCTATTGTGAACAGTGCTGCTGTGAATACATGTGTACAAGTTTCTTTTTAAGCACCTGTTTTCAATTCTTTGGGGTATATATCCAGGAGTGGAGTTGTTGAACCATATGGTAATTTTTTTTTTTTTTTTTACCAAATGCCAGACTATTGTACACATAGACCACACTATTTGAAATTTGCACAAGCAAAGTTTAAGGATTCCAATTTCTCTACAACATTGCCAGCATTTATTATTTTTAAGTTTCTTGATTATAGCCATTCTAATATATGTGAAGGGGTATTCCACTGCGGTTTCAATTTGTGTTTCCATCATGAGTAATGGTATTTAACATCTTTTCATACAATTGTAGACTATTTGTATGTCTTCTCTACAGACAGGTCTATTCAAATCCTTCATCCATTTTAAACATTGGATTGTCTGTCTTTTGTTGATGAGTCATAGAAGTTCTCTCCATATTTTGGATAACAAACTATTATCAGATATATAATGTCTAAGTATGTTCTTCCATTCTATGTACTGTCTTTACACTTTCTGGATAGCTTCTTTCAATGCACAAAAGTTTTTAATTGTGAGGAAATCCAATTTATCTATTTTTTTCTTGCATTTGTTGTGCTTTGGGGTCAGATCTAATAAACCATTGCTAAATCCAAGATCATGAAGGTTTATCTCCATGTTTTCTTTTGAGAGTTTATAATTTTTCCTCCTATTTAAGTCTTTTATATATTTTGAGTTAATTTTTGTATGTGGTGTGAGGTAATGGTCCAATTTCACTCCTCTTCATTTGGATAACCAGTTGCCTAGCACTATTTGTTGGAGATATCTATCTTTCCAGGTTTATTGTGGTCTGATGTTGTCAAAAGTCAATTGACTATCGATGGATGGGTTTAGTCCTGGGCTCCCAATTCAATTCTATTGATCTATACATAAATCTTTATGCCAGTAACACAATGCTTTGTTTACTGTTGCTTTGTAGTAAGATTTGAAATAGAGAGATGTTAGCCTCCAATTTTCATCTTTTTCAAGACTGTTGTGGCAACTCATGGTCCTTTGAAATTCCATAGGAATATTAGGATCAGCTTGTGCATTTCTTCCCAGAGGTCTTTGAGAATTTTCATAGGAAACACATTGAATCTGTAGACAGCATTATGTACGATTGCCATTTCAACAACATTAAATCTTTCAATCCATGAGAATGAGATGTCTTCACATTTAGATTTTCTTTAACTTCTTTCTGCAATATTTTGTAATTTTTAGTGTACGTGTCATGCATCTTTAATTAAATTGATTCCTAAGTATTTATTAATGTTGATGTTATTTAAAACAGAAATTGTTTCCTTAAATTTGTTTTCAGAAAATATATTGCAAGTATATACAAATAAAACAGATTTTTGTGTGTTGATATTTCTCCTGTAACTTTCCTGAATTAATTTACTAGCTCTAATAATTTTTTGTTGAATTTTTAGGAAGAGTATATGTGTGTGTGTGTGTGTGTGCGCGCGCGCGCTTGTGTGTGTGTGTGTGTGTGTGTGTGTGTGTGTTTTCAGGGGTGCAGAGTGAAGGGATGACCTAAATAAGCAATCTAAGATCATTTTCAATGCCCAGAGTCTACCATTCAAAGTATTTGGATAGCTTTTAAACTCATGCACACACACACACACACACACACACACATATATATATAATGATGTGATCTGTGGTCTGGAAATAAACATAATTTTACTTTTTTATTTCACATAAAGATGCCTTTTATTTCCTATTCTCTTTGTTATGGATAGAACTTCCATAACAAATATCGAACAACAGTGGTAAAAGACAGCACCTTGGTCTTATTCCTGATTTCAGGAGTACACTTTATAGTCTTCACCATTGAACATGGTATTTATTTTCTGTGGGTTTTGTATAATGCTGTTATCATATTGAACAAATTTCCTTTCTTTCCTACTTCCTGAGTGTTTATATTAGGCAATAGCACCAGATTTTGTTTAAAGCTTTTTATGCATCCATTGATAGAATCATGTGTTCTTACTTCACACAATTATTGTGGCACATTATGTTGCTTGGTTTTAGTATGTTTAACAACTATGGTTTGGAATTTCTGGTGTGGAGACACTTCCTTATGGTGCATCCTGCTTTTAATGTGCTGTTGGTTTCATACTGCTATTATATTTTGGAGGATACTTATATCTATATAAGGAATACTGGTCAGTAGTTTTGTTTTCATGATGCCCATGTGTGACTTTTGGATTGGGGTTGGTGTTAGTGTTTAAGTATGCTAGGGCGGCATCAATGCTAAAGAGAAGGTCCTTAGGCCTAACCCCTCTAGTGTCTTGTGGCGAGTTGTGTGGCTCAGTGGAAAGAACTAGGTGTATGCATCTTGAGGTTTGAACTCTGATTTTGGATTGGCCACTAGCCACTGTGTGACCTTGGACAATGAGGGTGCTGGCCAGAGAAGATCTGAGTTCATTAATTCACTCTTTGCAGGACTGGTCACTTCTTCCTGCCTTCAGTGCCCTCATGTAATCTCTAGCTCTAATAGTCAAAATCTGTACTTTCATTAAAATAGACCAGTCACTTCTAGTCAAAAAAAAAAAAAAATAGAGTGCTAGAGCTGGGGCTGAGGCTGGATTGTGGGGTTGTGTGTTATGGCTATTGTGGTTTATGGTTGATAGTTATGATTTATGGTTATGATTATGTGTAACAGCTTGTAGTTTATGGTTTATGGTTAGTGTTTATGGATTGTGGTTATGGTTGATGGTATATGGTTTATGGTTATGGCTTATGGCTTTTGGTTTGTAGTTACAGTTCATGGATTGTGATTATGGTCTATGGTATAGTTTAAGGTTTATGGATTATGGTTATGGATTAAGGAATAATGGTTTCGGTTATGGTTAGGTTTATGGTTTATGATTATGATTTATGGTTATGGTTTAATAATTTATGATTTTGTGGTATTATGGTTTGTGGGTATATGGTTTAATAGTTTCATAATTTAATGATTTCATGGTTTAATGGCTCTAAGGTTTTATGTTTTAGATTCTAAAGTTGAAAGTTAAAGTTTATATTTTATGTTTAGGAAATTAGAGAATTAGGGTGCGGAGTTTAGGGTGTTGGGGTTTTGTATTAGGGGTTAGAGTAAGGGGTACAGTTTTGTGTTTAGGTTTAGGGATTAAACATAAAGTTAGGGTTAGGTTTAGGTTAGGGGTTAGGTTTAGTATAAGAGATTAAGTTTTGGTTTAGGGTTAGGTTTAAGGTTACAATTTAGGATTAGGGATATAGGTTTGGTTTAGGGTTAGGGTTTATGTTTAGGGTTAAATTTAGGTTTAAGAATTAGGTGTAGAGGAAAAGTTCAGGTTTAAGTTTAGGGGTTAGAGTTAGGGTTTAGATTAAGGTTAGGTTTTAGGTTAGGGATGACTTTTAGGGGTTAGGCTTAGGCATAAGAGGTAGGTGTTAGGTTCAGGTTTAGTTTTAGAGGTTACATTTAAGAGTGGGTTTAGGTTTGCGTTAGAGCTTAAAAGGAAGGATTTAGGTGTTGGGGTTTAGAGGTCAGGGCTAGAGCTAGAGATGGGCTTGGAACTGGGGTTGGCACAGGCTATGACTGACTAGGTGTGGGGCTGGGGCTAGGAGTTAGGGATTAGGGTTATAGCATATGGTTAGGGCTTAGGGTTAGAGGTTAGGGTTAGAATAGTGGTTATGTTTTAAAGTTTAGGGTTATGGTTATGGTTTTTGTCAATACCCAAAAGAGTGAATACAGACATTCAAACACCTGTATACAGATATTCATACCACCACAATACACAAGAGCCTAAAACAATGCAAAATGTCCATCAACAGATGAAAGAGTAAACAACATATATGTTCATACAATGGAATATTAATCAGCAATAAAAGAGAACGAGGTACTGATACATCTACAACATGAATGAGCCTCAGATCCATTAAGGCAAGTGATAAAAGACAGACATAAAATATAACACATATTGTATGCTGCACGTGCGCAAAAAAACTCAGAAGGGTAAATGAAGAGATACGATGGATTTGTGCTTGCCAGGAGATATGAGGAGTAGATATGAGGGAGTAAGTGCTTCATGGGTATGAGGCTTCCATTTGAAGGGATGAAAATATTCTGGAACTAGATAGTGGCAATAGTGCACAGCATAGTGCATGTAGTTAATGACCTTAATTGTACGCTTCAAAATATTTGAAAGGTAAATCAGCTGTTGGCACTGGCTCTTCCTCTAAACCTGGTACTGATTTAATCTGGAATTACTTTGAAACTGGTTCTAGGACTAGAGCTGGTAACAGAGCTATGGCTGGAGGTGGATGGAAATTGGTAATGGACCTGGCCCTTCCTCAGGTGGTGGTACTGGCTCAGACTCTGGACATAGCATGGGAGCTACTGCCAGGCTGGTACAGGAGTTGCTCGCTGGCTGTGCCTCAGGTGTTGATGCAAGAACTGGTACTGTAGTTGGGTCTAGTTTCCACAAGAGGCACTAGCTCTAGTCTGGAGTCTGTTCCAGAGCTGATTATCTGATAAGAGTGTCTGAGCCAGTTCTAAAAATGACTCTAGCCCTATCTTGGCTCTTAATCTGCTACAGGAGCTGGCACCAGCGCTGGTGCTGAAGCTTGCTCTGTCTCAGGAAGTGATGGTGCCAGGATTCATTCTGGTGTTGGCACTAGCTCTGGAGCTGCCTGTAGCTCTGGTGGCGATGCCAGAGTTGATATTGAAGTTGGCTCTAGCTCTAGACCTGGCATTCACTGTAACTCTGAAGTTGGTGTGGGAGTTCATACTCATTCATATTCACTGGTGTTTTAGCTGGGGCTAGATCTGGACTGTGAATCGATGACAGAGCTGCCTTTATCTCTAGAGTTGCTGTCGAACTGGTGGTGCTGGAGCTAGAGGTAGCTAGGACCATTTGCTAGAGTTGATGGTGGTACTAGTTGTAGCTCCGGAGTTGATGCTGGAGCTAGCTCTCACTCTGGAAATGGCACTGGCTCTACATCTGGGAGTGATTCTGAGGCCAGGGCTGGGCCCAGCTATGGAAATCTTGCAGGTGCTTATGCCAGAGCTGACTCCAGGTCTGTAGCTGTCACAAGATCTACCTCTGGTGCTGATGCAGAAATGGCTCTAACTCTGGAGCTGGTGGAGGAGCTGATGCTAGGGCTGGGGCTGAGCAACTCTGATCTGATGTTAGGACTGGCAGAATCTATGGAGCTGGTTTAGAGCTAGCACTGAAGTTGACACTGGAGCAGCAAGAAGTTAAGTATTCACAAATATAATGGCCAATCCACTTGCTTGTCAAAGACAGAGAACATTTCACTTCCTTGAAGAGAATCTCCAGTGCATAAACCTACCCCAAGGAAGTCCTCCCAGACTGCAATCCACCTGATAAATGTCTACAGACATGGCAGCCTCTGGAGGATATGCTGTGTGTGGCCCCACTCCAATCACCTCTCAATACACTACCACATCCACCCTGAGTCCTTCTCACCCTCTGTCTGCCTCAGCAGGCTCAAGGTCCTCCAGTTGCGAGGTGGGCCCGGCCCACCAGCTCCATGCCTGGCATGTTGAGCTCTATGTAGGCCAATAGCATCTTTAAGCAAGGAAGTTCTGGGGGCTGGAAAAAATCCTCAGGGTACCAGTTCAGACAGGTGTCCAGGATGGAGAAGATAGGCCTAGGGATAGATAGGCGGGCAGCAGAGACTGAGGCTTGGCATTTCCTTCCACACTCCCATAGCACCCTTGCTGTGGGGCTGGGCTCTTGTGCCTCCTGCTCCTGCCCATCCAGAAGCTAGTCCTCATCCCTGTCCACCTTCAAACTGCCATTCCTGGAAGAGACAAGCTTGGTTACCCAGGAGGGCATGCAAAAGCCTTCTTAATGGAAAGCCTCTGATCAATGGTGTGACCAGTTGGGAGAGGATGGGTCTGGGTCCTCTTAGGGGCTGTCTGTCAAATGCTCTCCCACAGCACCCTAACCCGCATCCACAGTTCTCTTTGACTGCTCTCCTCTTTTCCAGAAGCCCTCAGCCCTCTGCCATCTTACAAAAATCACATGCTGTGTGGGATGCAGGGTTTTGCCAGCACCTTCAATTCATAGCCTGCATACTCCCCTCACAGTTCTGCTCCAAAGCCTACTCAGTTTTTCAACTAGTCCAGAGGTCTGCCATTTTCTTCAGAGTAAAGGAGGATGCATCCATACCTAGAGGACAGGAGGACATCGCATCGACTGTACTGTGGACACTACCTGCTCATGAAGTTGAGTGTGTGTCTCACTCCAAACTAGAATGCAAGCTCTGGAGGGCATGGTTGTTGTCTGCTGCTCTGGGCACTGGATTATGGTTCATGCCTAGAAATGTGCCTGAGCTAGTGGGGCTTCTTATGTATTTGTTGAATGAGTGAGCTCCAACCAGCCTCATCACAGACATGTGAATGAGCCGGGGCCCCACTGCTTGCCCCCTGGTATTTCTGCCCTGGCTCCATCCAGGATGGAAACCCCTTGCAGATCTCCAGTCTCCTTTTCCAATGAGCTCAGCTCAAGAACTCCAGGACAGTGAGGGAGGAGGCAAAGGCTTCGTCATGGGGAACAGGCAAAGGATAAGTTAGCGCCAACCCAGCCACTCCAGCAGACCTTTCCACAGGGCCAGATGCACAGAAAGCACTTTCCAGCGAGGACCCCACT
The DNA here is from genome assembly GCF_000325575.1 of Pteropus alecto. NCBI lineage: Eukaryota > Metazoa > Chordata > Mammalia > Chiroptera > Pteropodidae > Pteropus > Pteropus alecto. The sequence goes on from NW_006442484.1 coordinate 5,135,533, forward strand.
GAGTCCCTACAATAACCCTCTGAGGTTGGCCCTTCATTCCCCGCAGTGTTCAGAGGAGCCAGTGACATTCTGAAGACTCCCAGCTAGGGGGTGGCCAACCCACCAGAGTGCTATTGAGGTGCAGGGTGTTCGCCTTTGAAAGAGTAGGTCTAGCACCTGTTGGGTCATGGCAGAAGCTCTGTAAGTCCCCAGAAAGTGAGGGACGAAGGGTTGGGTTGCTGCCCAGGAAGGTGGGCACCAGATGTTCCATCAGTTTATTCAGCCTGCATGCCTGGATGACTCACACTATGCAGGTGTCATTCCTGTCCACAGTTGACACATGTTCACCCTGGGGTGGGACAGAGGAGGGCCGTACAGTAAGAGGCAGCTGCACTGTGACCACTAGGTGGATTGAGGCCTAGAGCTCAGACCGAACCCTCAAGCCTTATAGGAAGACGTGGGACATGAGTGCCCAGAGGGGAACAAAGGTATTGGCACGAAAAGTCGAATTTTAGGTGGGGAATGGTGAAACATACTAGTATCTTAGGTCATTTTCTTGGCCGAGTATTGACAGCACCTCCCCATAGTAACAGTGTCCTCCCCATGATTTCAGAAAAAAACACCCCATTCTAAGATGAGAACACAGAGGCTTTCCCTGGGGTGGGAGGGATCAGGATATTAGGCCATGTGGGATGTTTGGGCCAGCACTGTTGCAATGGCAACAGAAGGGAATCACATTGAGGTCCAACAGCAATGAAGGGCTGGTTTGCTGTGGTAACGAACTGGTCTCCCTTCCGGTATGTTGTGCAGCCCAAGGAGGCCCCAGCTCCTGACCTAGAGGAGGCCACAGCGATGCGTTCCTCATGACAGCAAACGGCAGAGCAACAGACATAGTATCATGAGCCCCATGCCCTTTAGGGTGAAAACATCCCTACTGATCCTGATGATGTGTAAGCCTGAAAGAAAGTGTGGAAGGATTTTCAGGCCAACATGGATACTTAGGGACAAGAGTTCCAAAATGAAAATCTGTAGAAAAGTGCAAAGAGACTCTTGACTGAACACGAGGGGAAATGGTACAAGTCTCTTTTCTGATATTCCCACAGCAATGTGAATAGCCAGTTTTCCTCCAGCCAAGAAAGGCACTGGGCAGTGCGGGTAGGTTTGGGATAGGAACAGGGACCCAAATTTCTTCATGAGCAGGACTCTAGGAGAGAGCCCGAAGAAGCTGCCGGGCAACTTGTGGGACCAGGGGCCTCCTCTGGCTGTACTGGGGCCCTAGGTGTTGGGACTCCTCAGCACGTGCACTCACCCTGAGCCAGCGCTGGGCTCTACTGGTGGAGTGGGGCACCTGCTCCTCCCACGGGGGATGGATTAGAGAACCCTCGTCAGCCCCTGTCCCACCTCCTGCATGGAGCTCTGTAAAGACAGTGCCCGGCGGCCAGGCAGAAAGCCTCAGAGTCCTGTCTGGCTGTCTTTGCTGGTTCTCAGACCCATGTGACTCTCTCCACTCCAGACCACACACACCACCACCACCACCATCACCCCACCGGTGCCTCAGACCTCCACCAGAGGGAATAGACATGACAGCCTGTGGGCCATGGTTTGCACTGGCACAGATAAGAGGCCCCTCAGGAATCCCCTTTCCACCCTTCCCGCTGTCCTGGTGTGTGATCGGGACAGGACCACCAGGTATCCACTGCCCAACAACCCGTTCGCCCTCAGGGCAGGGCCTCTCCTCATGTCCCTCTTATTTGTACATTATTCTAGCATGTACTCCCTAGGAATGTCTGCAGGCATATGTGGGATAATATCTATAAATGGGAGTACTGTCACATGTAAGTATGCCTCCAACCTCAGTTTTCTTTCTCTTGTCACCTCCTATGTGTGCTCCTCTTCTGATCCTACCTGTAGTCATATCATGAGTGTCTGTGTGTGTTTAAGTGTGTGTGTTTGTCAAGGTTCATGTTCTGGATGCCAAGAAATAAATGGGAATGTTTGTAGCACCTCTACACATAATATCCAAAAATTGGAAACCACCAAAATATCCATCCACTGGTAAATGGACAAATTGTGGTATTTCTATACTATGGTATCTACTCAGCAATACAAAAAAAAATGAACTCCTGATATACCCAAAACATAGATGAATCTCGAAACCATTACACTAAGTGAAAGAAGCCAGACACAAAAGGCTACATACATACTATACGACTCCATTTATATGACATTCTGGAAATGGTAAGACTATTGGGACAAAACAAATTAGCAGTTGCCAGCAGCCAGCATTCAGGGAGGGGAAAGCAAAGGGCAACAAGAGTTAGTACAAATGTTCCACACCTACTTTTTTATGAAATTTATTGGGTGACACTGGTTAATAAAATTATACAGGTTTCAAGTGTACAAATCTATAATACATCACCTGTATGTTGCATTGTGTGTTCACTACAGTCTGATCTCCTTCCGTTACCATATATTTGACCCCCTTTACCCTTTTCTGCCTCCCTCCTACCCCACTTTCCCTCTAAACTGCTGTGTCCATAAGTCTGTTTGTCTTGTTCATTTGCTGCTTTCAGTTTTATATCTCACATATAAGTGAAATCATATGGTTCTCAACTTTTTCCATCTGACTTATGAAATGTTCTACATCTTTTTTTTTTCTTCCGTCGTTGCAGGGTGTTTTCTTAAATTTCTCCCTAGTTGTATGGCTTGTTCCTCTACATACCAGGCAATTTTTCCTTGCTGCTGCTCCTTGTTTCCGTCACAACTTTGATTTGGTCGCCAGAGGGATGAACAGAGCCTCTATCATCTATGCCATTTTTTCCTCCTACCCTGAAGTGTTCTACATCTTGGTGGTGGTGGTGGTTACATAATTATATCCAAAACTCATAGATAATGTATGCTTAAAATTTGTAAATTATTTTAATTATATCTCTCAATAAGGTTGATTTTTTTTTAAGAATGGGGAAGAAAATTGGGGGGAACTCTAATTGGTGATTGGGTGTTGCTAGTGCACCAGTTCACTTCTGAAAACTGATAATTAAAGGGAAAGGAAAGAATCAAGTAGTTATCTGCCTCTCCTGTAAAGACTATATTTCATGGTTCAATCTCTACCTGGTCCTTTCAAGTTCTACTAAACATACAACTCACAAGCCAACCATGCACCACATGGAGAATGAGAGTCTCTGGGACGCCTCAGGGCAGGAACACAGCTGGCCAGCACGCAATGCCAGGCACTCCTCCTCTGTGGATGTGTCCTCAACACAGTCCACACAGCAGCCCTTGGGCCATCCCAGCTCAGAGACAGCTCAGTGCCAAGGAAGACGACCTCCAAAAGGCGGGTGCAGGAGCTGTGCTAGCATAGAAGTCTTGTGTCCCAGAGGAACTAATTAATATCTCTGTAATAAGTCCACAGACAAGAGTTTCCAGGGTCCCCACCTGAGTCCCTGCACTTAAGGAAGCTGTGACTGATTGCATTTTCCAAAAAGGGACATAAACAGTATTCTTGCCCCACACATTATTTTAGAAACTTGCCATCAAAAGGTGAAGTCTAATACTCCTCCCCTTGAATCAAAGCAGATTGTGACTCATTCGTAACCAACAGGACACGACAGAAGTGCTGCTGCGGGACCTCCAGGCCAGGAGAGAAAACACGGTGAAATGTCCACCGGTTCCCTGAACACTCACACTGGAGCAGGAGCTTCCAGATCAATCCAGTGGCACCTGAGCTGGGATATAAGCTCCAATTGCCCTTGCCCTTTCCTTTTTCCTCAGATATGGAATGCAAATAATTCAGGTCTCACTTCTGAGGTGACTTTGGAGACAGGGCCCGCATGCTGAGGATAGTGAAGCTGACAAATAGAAGAACTCCAGGTTCCTGATAACTGTTTAGTTAGAACCAGCCTAGACTGCTAACATCTGGACTTTATCTGAGAGAATGAGCCCTGGTGCGTTTGAGCCACCTTCATTTGCAGTTTCTGTTCTATGCAAGTAATCTAATCCTTTCCGGTATAGATAGCACTCTGCATCAGAGGAAAAAAGAAGCTCTCTATAGATATTGTATGAAGACTTCACTAGACAGGGTCCATAGCCTACTACACTACAATGGGAGACTCCAAAGACAATCCCCAAATAGAGCCCAGGAACCTTAGCATACATACACATACCAAATGTCCTCTCTCATGGGACAAAAAGATTATGACCAGAGCTCTTGTACGAGGTATATCAAAGTGGCTGACCCCTTCTTGGAAGAGAGACTGCACATCTGAACTGAGAGAAAGTGAAATTATGTCAGTGTCCACATAGGAAACAGACAGCATGTTCAATCAGATAATATGTAACAAATTGAATCAAAGAATTATCCACAGAGGTGTGGGCAAAGTGTAAGGGATCCACATGGGGTAGTGTAAAACCTCAGGCCATATCAGCCATCCTTAGATCTGAAGGGGCAAGAAAGAGCAATTCCTGTGACTTAGAGAAAAGGGTTTCTGTGGGAAGTGCTACATGCAGAGCTGTGACTTTGAGGACTGCAGCCAAGCCAGGGCGACACAGCAGCAAGGGTGCAGAGGGACAGGCACCCTCCTCACCTTCCCTTTCTCTGACCTACCCACACTCCCAACTAAGCATGACCCAAAGTCAGAGGGCAAGCCAGAGTACCCATCAAAGGAGGACAACGGGGAAGAGAGGAAAGAGGAGATGCAAAGGGCACACAGCAACATGTACAGCTTCCCAGTTAAAACTCCTTTGTTACTTATCCTGTGTTTACCTCTGCACACATGTCCAGGAAACTCTTTGTATTCCAAGTAATAGAAGAAGAAAAGTGTCTATATTCCCCTACAATCCACAATCAGTAACTGAAGTCTCACTTTCAAGCAAATATTATTTCCATGTGGTTTAGGCATGGCAATTGACAGGGAAAAAGACAAGTAAAACCTTCAATCAGGATCAATCCTGGAATTTCCATCGCATTACGATCCAAAGAGTTTAATATAATCTAGTTCAGAGAGGAAAAGCATCCTCTATTTGGGTAGGCTTAGAACATTCATCCCTGACTCCGCGTGAACCTACCCCTCTTTCCACACCTCCATGGTTGTATTAGGCCTGTGATAGACACCTGGCCCAAGGCCAGCCATTCTGCCAGCTAGCCAGTCACCAACCACATTTTCACTTATTCTTTACATTTCAAGAGTAAAATTATTTGCTTTAGCACATAGTTTTTCAACCTTGGCTGGAAGACCGGATAACTCTTTGTCAGGAAAAGACTGCTCTGTGCATTGTAGGACATTTAGCAGCATCCCTGGCTTCCACTCACTAGATGCCAGTAGCACTCCCTTCCCCAAGTTGTGACCCATAATATTTCCAGACATTGAATAATGTCCCATGGAGGACAAAACTGACCCCAGTTGAAAATCACTGCTTTTGTTACTCACAGATTTGAGCCCTGAAGGCTTCTGAAGTCTCCTCTATATCAAGATATGCTTCTCTCCTGAGTTGCCAGTGGAGCCTTTTGTGAATTCCAACCTGCTGTGGCTAAGCTCCAAGCACAGTGACTAGTGTTCAGGGACATGCAGGAAGGAGTGAGCAAGGACACAAAGAGAAGTACTACTGTCAAAAGCCACAGATGCCAGCCTAAGGAGTACACATTCAATCAATTAGGACACAGGTAGCCAATGAGTGTTTTTACAAGTGATCAGAATCAGACTTCACAACAATACTGTGATAGCCGAGTACTGGGCAGACTAGAGAAATGAGTTTGGAAGACAGATTAATAGGCTCTTGGAACAGGCTTGCAAAAAATGATGGCACTCTGATGTAGGAAAGTGGTGGAGTAGGCAAAGTAGGAAAAAGGTATAAGAGGCAACTAGGAGGCAGACTACTTACGAACAGATGGACAGTGGAGAGGCAAGGAAGAAGAGTCAGGTGTTCAGCCTCAATTGCTGAGAGGGGTAGGAGGTATGGGAAATGTTTGGGGCTAGTCGTGCTGAGTTGGGTATGAACCACAGACTGGCTGGAGGACGGCAGTCACCCTGTGTCCCAAACTTCAGTTTCTTCCTCTTTAAATGCAAATAATGGCCAACACAACCACTTGGGTAAATTGAGTCATACCGCATGTAACGCCCAAAACAGCATCTGGCATTTGGTTCTTCTCCCCATAATGTCACTGAGAGGGGCAGAGAAATCACAAGCAGCAATTTGGGAAGGTAAATGGCAAGGGCAGTTTTTTTTATTAAGATATAATTTGCATACTATAAAATTCATCCTTTTAAAGTGTATGGTTCACTATTTTTTAGTATATTCACAAGGATATACAACCATCGCCACTATCTAATTCCAAAACAGCTTCATTACATTGAAAATAAACTCCATACCCATTAGCAGTCACTCCCATTCTCTCTTCCTCATCCTATGGCAACCACTGATCTATTTTCTGTCACTACAGATTTCTCTATTCTGGGCATTGCATATAAAAGAAATCATAGTATGTGGTCTTTTGTGACTGGCTTCTTTCGCTTAGTACATTTTCAAGATTTGTCCATGCTGTCACATGCATCTGCACAGCAGGTCCTCGAATAATTGTTTCATTATAACGTTGATGAGATACCACAGAAAGTTAACTCTTGTTTGTATCAATTAGCCTGAGAAAAATTGGTTTTATTATGTCGTTTCACCAGTGACAGAACCTACAATTATCAACGATGTTAAGTGAGAACATACTGTTCATTACTTTTTACTGCCAAATAATAGTCCATTGTATAGATAAAATACATTTTGTCATTCATTCACTAGTTGACGAACATTTCGATTATTTCCACTCTTTGGCTATTATGAACAAAGCTGCTATGAACATTTGTGTACAAGTCGTCATGTAGAAATGTTTTCAACTCTCAAATATGTATCTAGGAGGGAACTGCTAAGTCATATGGTAACTCTGTGTTCAACTTTTCTGAGGAAGTGCCAGACTATTTCCCACAGCAATACAAGATCAGTTTTAAACACTTGACGCTGAGGTGTCAAAGTAGTGATCAGAATTCAAGACTAAAGAACATGCTGATCAGCTTACGAGTGGATGACGGCAGAGAGAAGACAGGCTAGGGAAGACGGAAACCCCTGGAAAAAGCTCCTCCTTCATTTGTCTGGTCCTCAACCTCCTATGTCACAGGACAGCTCTGAAAGTCAGATGATGTCAATGTAAAAATACTTTGACATAGCAGAAAGTGACATAAAAATTTTTTTTTCTAATTTCATAGGAATATCTAATTATAGCATGTTTGTTTCAATGCCAACTTTGTACAAAAGGTGCAATGTAAAATGTGCTGCAAAGGACAGAGAAGCTTGACTGCAGAAGCTGAGCACCTCCACGGAGCTTGCTGAGAACTGGACAGCAACAGATCTGGATCTTTGTAGAGGAACTCAGGATGGAGAACAGTCACATAGCAGTTAACTAAATGATAATACTTCTGATCAAAAGTTAATAGTAGAATCCACGATTACCTCAAAATAAAGTTTTTAAAAAGTCACTATATTTAGGATAAACAATGCAAAAATATATATATGCATCTTTAAGATTTTTTTGTAATTTCCCAATTTTCTACAATGTTTACATATTTAAAATCTCAAAAGTAACACAAATCGAGAAAAATATATAAAATATATCATAAAGCAACAGTATGCACATTTACATATTCCTCAAAGTCTCAAAAACACCTATCATATAACCTTTGACTGAACACCAGGCAGGATCAGCTATTCCCTCCTTCCAATGTGCATAAACACGTGAGGATTAAAGTCAAAGTTCTTCTGAAGTCTGCTGAAAAAATACTTGTGCCAACACTATTTCCTTCTCTTTTTCCTCAGTGGGGATCTTTTGGAAATACAGGGGCATTTGTATTTCCAGACTAAAGGTTTGAATTGCCTGATGACACAAGAAAGTCCACAGCCCAATAATCCAGGTGCCCATTTGGCCAGTTTTGTTAAACAAGATGAAGTCATGTCCTTGTCCACTGAGAGCTAGGATTGTAGGTAAGGCATGAGAAGGCTCATTAAGTCACAAAACCTGGGCAGGACTTGTTTCTTCCCTACTTATGCCCATCTCCCAGGACTGATCCCAGGAAAACTGATGGTCAAGCTCTACTAGGCACATTTGAAAAGAACCTGAATCTATCCCTCTGATCCTGGGGTCCTCTTGGGGATTTGAAAGTTAACTTCAGGGTGCAAAGAAATGAAGGCTTAAAGTGTACTGATGTTAGTCTTTCTTAACACTGATTATGAATGGGTCCTTGTCTTTGTTGTCAGTTCTGGGTCTAATTAGTTTATTAAAATAGAAAGGCCTAATCCACTGACTCTGCACCCAAAATAACCCCTTAATTATTAAAACAATCTTTCACTCTTCCCCCAGGAAAGCAAAACCAAACACCTAGCCTTTTGTATTTCCCAACTGTGAAAAACACTCTGACTTCAATTGTCAGGGTGAGCAAAAAGTTAATCAGTGGCAGGTTTGACAACAGGGACATGACAGAGGAATCCCCAAGGGTCTTTTCTGACTTCTGAACTGGTCCCACCAGCAGGTATAGCTGGTATTATCCAGATAGTGAGGCCAGCATTCTGTCACTGAGACACACAGCTGAAATGGATGAATGCAGAATTCTAGCCAGAGCAGATGGCTGTGGGTAAATGTTAATTAATATTAAATGACACCAGATGATCATGAGTAACTAATGTAAGGGACAGAATAAATAAGAAAACAAATGAAGGAAGTAACTAACAAGCCCAGCTTTCTTGACTGGGGATTCTATATAGTTTCACAGATTTTCCTTTAGCCAAAAACCCTATAATCTTTATAGTAAGTAAAGTAAGTAAAGGAAGTAAAGGTGATAGGAGAAAGCACTTTACATATAACACATTTTTAACAGTCTCAGCTCCTACTTGGACATGAAAGAATGACACAGGCCTCTACTTCTCTCCCATCTTCTCAAGGTCTTCAATCCCCTCCATGGGCTCCCTAGGTTACTGTTAATGAATGACCTCTGCACTTCTCTCCCATACCTCTCCTTCCTCCCAAGAGCTCCTCCAAAGTCATAGATTCAAATATCTGCTTTATCCACTCTATGTAAAGGACTCCCTCATCTCCAGTTTTAGCGTCCTAAATTCTAATCCAAATAGTACAGCCACCTGTGCAATATCTCACCGTCACAGTAAACTCAACACTAGCAAAACTTAACTTCTCATCTTCCCCAAAATAATAGCTCCAACTTTCCCACGTTTCTTCGTTCAGAAGTTCAGGCACCTTTGATTCCTCTCAACTCCTCTTCCTTTGTCTTAGTCTGTTCCAGCTGCTATAACAAAAATACGCAGACTGGTTGTCTTAAACCTCAGAAATATTTCTCAGTTCCGGAGGCTAGAAAGTCCAAGATGAAGGAACTGGCAGATTTGGTGTCTGGTGAGGGCTAATTCCTGGCTCATAGACAGCCCTCTTCTGGCTGTGTCCTCACATGGCAGAGGGCTAAGAAAGCTCTCTCTGCCCCTTTCATGAGGGCATTAATCTTATTCATAAGGACTCCACCCTCATGTCCTAATCACCTCCCAAAGACCCCACCTCCTAATACAATCCAAATGGGAATTAGGCTTCAATATATGAAGTTTGGGGGGACATAAACATTCAACCGATAGCATCCCTCTACCCGCAACTCCAATCAGCACGTTTACTCAATTTTTTCTTTGCAGTGTATTTCATGTGCACCCAGTCATGCCCATCACCAACTACCCAAGCTGACTCTTAGAACAACCTCAAAGACAGCAAGAGCTTCCTCACAGGTCTCCCTACCTTTGGTCTCTCCCCTTGGAAACATGACAAAGTCAGGATTCAAAACTATGGCTGTCTGACTCCACAGCTGCATCCTCCTCTCTCCAATAAAACTCTAGTCTTCCAATGCCTATCATTCAGTCCAAACTCTCTAATCTCTGACTTCAGGCTTTTCTAAATCTAACAATCTGACCTTGCCAGAACATCTCCTCCATTGGAATGGGTGACATGGTTTCAGTTATTCTGCCCACCCAAATGACCTAGTTCCATGTTTATCTCTTAGTTCCATCTTATTCAGATCCTATCTCTTCCATGAACGAGTTCAAATTATTCCTCCTAAATTCCTATAGCAATTGTTCACAAGTTATTTAGCAAGTAAGTACGGTTATTATGGCATCTTGTCTATTAGCAATTTGAATTTTAACTCAAGTAGAGAACTCTCATAGATTGCTGATAAGAAAATAGACTGGCAGTTTCTTACAAAGCTAAACATAAAATTACCATTTTTACCAAGCTCCTAGGTATCTATCCAGAAGAAAGAGAAATATCCATTCACACACAGACTCGCACAAGAATGTTCATAGCAGCATTATTCCTAAGAGCCAAAACATAGAAACTTAAATCTTCATCATCTGATGAATGGGTAAAATGTGGAACATCCATACAATGAAACACTATTCGAGAATCAAAAGAAACAACCTACTAATATGGGTGAACCTGAAAAATGTGACAGGGTGCTAAGTGAAAAGACAGAAGAGATCATATACTTACTGTATGACTTCATTTATATGAAATATCCAGAAAAGGTTAATTTATAGAGATGGAAAAATAGATTAGTGGTTGCCTGGGACTGGGAATTGAAAGAAGGATCTTTGGGGGAGATAAAAATGTTCTAAAACTGATTCATTGAGATTGTTGCACCACTTGACAAATTAAATCACTGAATTTTATACTTGATATGAGTCAATTTTATACATAAAATGCACTCCAATAATGCTGTTTAAAATTTTAAATTATAGTAGGTGCTCAAATATTAGTAATTTTTTTACCTGTTTTTATCTTTCTCACCACTCTCTCCCCTGCAATTAGACCCTAAACTTCTTGAAGGCACACAGACCAAGTCTCTACTTGCTATACATACACTGTGTTCCTAACTATCTGTGGATTTGAATTTTGCCTTGTCAGGCTATGAAGTGATGCCATCAAGAGCATCAAGGAAGAAATGGTGTACACAGAAGTTTGAATCGCAGCTCCTTTATAGCTAGCTAAGAGCTCAGGGAAAGTTAATTGTCCTAAGCCTATTCTCAAGGTCTAAAAAGAAAAAACAAAATCGTGGTAGCTACCTTATAGAATTGTTATGAGGATGAAATGAGATGGTCTAGATAAAATGTTTACTAGCCAAGTACTTGGAACATGTAAGAGTTCACTGAATGCTGGCTTAAAACATGCATATACAAACCCAATCACAAATGCACACACACCAGAGAAATCTGTTTCAAACTAAAAACAACCTTCAATAACAGAGAGGACAATTAAGGGTTGATCTACTTTCTTCTTGTCATCCACCAGGCAAGAGTGGCCCTACACCAACTGCGACTGAAAAATTAATTTTTTAATTATAATTTTTTTTTTTAAAGGAGTGGCCCTGGGACATCTTTTCTCCCTCCCAAGCCCACTTAAGTTTATGACCAGAAATACTACTACCAATCATTTAACACAAGGAACTAAACACTGCCCGCAACTTTCGACATTTAGTTCATCTGACTCTCCACCTCTC
>NW_006442484.1:5147128-5156806 GCF_000325575.1 Pteropus alecto
TAACCAATAAACCCTGAAAGTGACATACCACTTGAAAACCAGAGCACATTTGCATAAGACCCTCCACAGTTCTTTCCCTCTCCAATAGCAATTAACAATGGCCAAGTTGGTGGCTGCTCTGGCAGATAGATGAGGATAATGTGGAGTAGAACTCTCAATAGACAGTATAAGTGAGGAATTAACCCTGTTCTCTGCATATGAGTTTTGGGGGTTGTTACCACAGCATAACCTAGCCTCACCTGACAAAGTCATAAGGCTCTTGGGCTGTGAAATTATATATTTTTCTCTCACCAAAAAAACCTTCTAAAGACTCTTTATTCCCCTGACTTCTGTGACATGCCACTCTCTCTGTTTTCTGCTGACCTCTCTAACCACTTTTCTATTTCTTCATCGACTTTACTTCCTCTACCTAACTCACTAAACCCTGCTGTTAACCAGGGTTCTGTCCTCAGCTCATTATTCTTCTGTTCTACATGCTCTCCAAGGAGACCTTACACATTCCCCTGATTTATCTACTACATATATGCTAAAGCTACCCAAAGCTATCTCCAGGCTGGCTTGGAGTTTTCCTCGTACCCAAAGTCTTGATGGACCTAGCTGCTCCACAGCATCGTAAATCGAACACACCCAAAAGCAAATGCATCATCTGCCAAGCCCCCTCCAGACATGCATTTCATCCTACAAACTCTATCTTATTTAACAGCATCTAAAACCACTCAACCAGATCAGAAACCTGACAGTTAAACTAGGCTCCTCCCTCTCCCTTACCCGTCCTCATTCAACCAACCAATCCAGTCAATGTCACCTCCCTTAAATGTTTATAGTTTGGGGGAAAGGGAGACTGACTATTCTAATTTGTTTAATGCTTATTATAATGAACACTGAGAAAAATTATTTCAGGCTCAGAAAAAGTCTTATTTTGATGTCAGCCATGACGATGATGCCCTACCTGAAGAGGACAAATAGTTTAAGCCAGACCAAAAAACAAAAGAGCTACAATTTGTGAATGGACAATTATAAAATTATGCCAGCAGCAACCTGGATATTTATCTCATCTCTTTAGCCACTTAAGAAAGATCTCAGAAAAAGCATTACTCTTATCGTTGTTCAAGAGGATAAATCTTATGTTTTTATGGGGTTTTCCTTATAAACAAAGTCTATGAAGAAAGCACCAATTCACATCTCCTTTCTCCAAACTGCTTAATTTTCTAAAACTGGATAAAGCAATTTTGGTATACTAAGACCAGAGCCAATGCTTCTCAACTTCAGTTAAAATGCTTATAATTTCCCAATCAAGGTAGATCACACAAATGATACCTGCAAGTTACAGAAAAGAACTCTTGGGTGCTGGCTGTCTTTTGATTATTTTAACTATTACACAGCAGTATGTGTTTATTACCTCTGGTCTTCTTCAACCTCAAACAACATTTGGAATTTGTTCTCCATATAGAAGAGTACTCACAGCAGCACACTTAATTACAAAAATAAAAATAAAAAATAAAAAAGTTTTTATTGCTTTACAATAAGCCAGCAACAAACACAAATGAATAATTATAAACATGACTTCTAAATTCTCAAATAGTTTTATAAGACCAGAATGTGTTCCTAAACTTAAAATGCATTTGTTAAAACTGAAATCCACTTCTGCCAAAATTTTAATATTCTCAAGCAAAATCAATAGAGGCAAAGAAAGATATTATTAAACTTACTGCATATTCTGATCATGTAATTAAACACCTTTTATGTTCAATCCAGGCAGTGCTATGACCACAAATCATTAAAGACCATCCGAGTCACTTTAAAGATCTTAACACTTCTTTTCTTTCTACAACCTCTTCTGTAGAAAGAGGTGCCAAGAAAAATTTTCTAAAATCCAACAGTGCAAAGCAATTTATGCCTCATTTCTACTTCTTTCATCATGATAGAAAATTTGTTCAGTCCATAACTCGGCCTGATAAAAACTGTGATGACAATGCCAAATATTCCACTGTACAAACAGAAAGCCCAAACTGGTTTCAGGTATGAAAGAGTGATACGTCTAAATACTTCAGATTGTTCTGGAAACAACAGCACTTTCAGTGAGATTCAAAAAATTGTGGGTTGTCACCATTTTAACAATTTCAATTCAACAGCAAAAATGACATGGCAAGTAATCCTAGTACTGCTTGAAAATGGGGAAGGGGAGAAGGGTGCCAATAAGATTTACGTTACTTTCCAAAGCTGTAAATTTAAAACCTAGATGTTGGGAGAACCATCAATAACCTTAAATTGCTTACTCTAAAAAACATGACCAAATCAGCTGATTTTTTTCTTAATCCAAGGTTTTCTCTTTCTATACAAAGCACAGCATTTTTGTCTCAGAACATATCAGTCAGGGTATTGCTACTTGACTGGGTGGCTTTATACCCCCAGACCAGTCTAGCTGGCTACTAGGAAAAGGTTTCATATCTTAGAAATACAACATATAATGTGTTAACTCGAGATGTGTGAAAACAATTTTTAACTGTTTGCAATAGCAAAATGTTAAGGCAACATCAGGAAACAGGTATTTTCAAACACTAAGCCTTACCCGCACACATACACCTGGTAAGTAGAGCCAAATAATAAGATGTTATTCAATCCCTTAATACAAAAAAATTCCCCAAGATAATGTGTTGAACTTAACTTTGCAGTTTAATTCTATATTTTGATGGCAGTAAGAGAGAACCCTGGAGCTAAAACTCCCTTGCAAAAAATTTCAAAATCTGATTTATTCACCAGGCTTAAAAGAAGAAACAAAAATATAAAATAAATGTCCTTTGCTTGGCAACCATCATTTTTAATTATTTCCATACTGTATCCAGTATATACCTGTGGATGAATGGCTAATTTGGATATAGAAAATATCAAGGATCACTTCTGGGAAAATCACAAACAAGACAATAAACTTTTCAATTAGTACATCAACAGCATCAGGGTAAGCGAGAAATAAACTTTACCAAGAGATTGACATTTACACTTTTTGACAGAACTGAAATACACTAAATTACACAGCAAATTCACTGAAACAACAACAAAAAAAAAACCTGTCCTTGTAAAGACTATTCTTTTACCCCCCAAAAAAGTGTTTCAACACACCACACAACTGGCTAAAAAATAAAGCGTGGTGCTTAGCAACAGGGCATCATAACTACAGTGAGTGGCACTGTGCTCACCCTCACTGGCAACCGCTGAGGTCGGCAAGGCCAGGCACAGGGAGAGCCTCCTATTTCTCCACACAAGCTGCTGCCGTCTCCTTATTGAAGCCCCGGATGGAAAGATCATAGACCACCTCCTCTACTTTCTTCACATCGTACTTCAAGCCATCATAGCGCTTCCTCAGAGAGTCGTTTTTCAGGTTGAGAAGGCGGAAACCAGAATCCAGCTCATTGATGAAGGTGGAGATGTGAAGGGGCCTGGAATAGTCTCCAGCAGTCACACTGTTGACGGACAGCCTCGACTACACAAGGAAAGAGAAACTGGGACGCATTACAACATGGCTCCTCCTTAACATGTCTTCCAAATCATAACTACAAGACCCTCGAGGCCACAAAACTTTTCCATATTGTCCTTGATAATTACATTTTTAACAACTCCTTAATATTACTAACTTAATAACTTAAGAAATCATTCCCCTTTTGTTGGAGTTTCTATGGTGTGCAATTTTTCATAAATGTGAGTAAGCCTATAATGAACACTCTCAACAGCTTTTCTCATCCTTAGAATTACTTTTATAAGATAATTTCTCAGGAAAGAGACTGAGATAAAAGCAATAATAACTCATATAGTTATATAGTTAAGTTGTTCTCCAAAACAATTATATGAACCAACATAGTTACCAAGGAATATATTTGTTTTGCCACTACTGTGAAACGAAGGGGTATTATCATCTTTTAAAAAATTTACACATTAGTAAATACACACAACTGCCTCATCGTTAGCACTGGCATTTCTCTGATGACTGGCAAAACATAACACATACAGTACACAGTTGATGACTATCTGGTGACCAAAAGATGGCTTAAAAGAATCACACTTTCTGAATTATTGTACCAATTTGACAGTGAAGTGGAAAGATTAAAAAAGCAAATGTCTACAAAATATTCAAAGAAAATTTAATATCTATCCTTCTCCGACTCTTTCAAAAATTAAAGAGGAAGGAATGAATGCTTCTGATCTCATTTTATGAGGCCAACATTATCCTGATACCAAATCCAGAAAAGGACAACACAAAAAAAGATTACAGGCCAATATCTCTGATGAACATAGATGCAAAAATCCTCAACAAAATACTAACAAATCAAATACAACAATATATTAAAAGAATCATAAACCACAATCAAGTGGGATTCATTCCAAGGATGCACAGATGGTTCAACATTTGCAAATCAATCAATGTGATACACATTAACAAAATAAAAGATAAAAATCATCTGATCATCTCAATAGACACAGAAAAACCATTTGACAAGATACAACATCCAATTATGATAACTCTCTCTCAATAAAATGGATATAGAAGGAAAGTACCTTAACATAATAAAGGCCAACTAATTACATCAAACCCACAGCTAATATCATATTCAATGGGAAAAAACTGGAAGCTTTTCCTCTAAGATCAGGAACAAGACATAGATGCCCACTCTTGCCACTTTTATTTAATACAGTACTAGAAATCCTAGACAGAGAAATTAGGCAAGAAATAAAAAGCATCCAAATTTGAAAGGAAGAAATAAAACTGTCACTATTTGCAAATGATATGATTTTATATATGAAAAATCTTAAAGACTCCACCAAAAAAACTATTACAAATAGTAAATGAAAACAGTAAAGTTGCAGGATACAAAATCAATATGCAGAAATCTATTGCATTTCTATATACT
Organism: Pteropus alecto; assembly: GCF_000325575.1. NCBI lineage: Eukaryota > Metazoa > Chordata > Mammalia > Chiroptera > Pteropodidae > Pteropus > Pteropus alecto. The sequence goes on from NW_006442484.1 coordinate 5,152,030, forward strand.
AACAATAAAATATCAGAAAGAGACATGAAGAAAACTATCCTATTTACAACAAACTGCAACAAAAATAAAATACCTAGGAATAAACAAAGGAAGTGAAACACCTGTACACTGAAAAGTACAACATATTATCAAAAGAAATTAAAGACACAAGGAAATGAAAAGATATCATGAACTGGAAGAATTAACATTGTTAAAATGTCCATATTACCTAATGCAATCTACAGATTCAATGCAATCCCTATCAAAATCTCAATGGCACTTTTCACAGAAATAAACAAAATAAATCCTCAAATTTGCATAGAACTGCAAAAGACCCCCAACAGAAATTCTGAGAAAAAGAACAAAGCTAAAGGCATCACACTACCAGATTTCAAACTGTACTACAAAGCTACATTAATCAAAACAGTATGGTACTGGCAGAAAAAAAGACCAATGGAATAGAACTGAGAGCTCAGAAATAAATCTATACATACATGGACAACTAATTTACAACAAAGGAGCCAATAATACACAATAGAGAAATAAAAGTTTCTTCAATAAATGGTGTTGGAAAAACCTGACAGTCCTATGCAAAAGAATGAAACTAGACCACTATCTTATACCATACACAAAAATTAACTCAAAATGGATTAAAGACTTGAATATAAGACCTAAAACAACAAAATACATAAACAATAACATAAGCTTCTGGTCATCAGTCTTAGGAGTGTTTTTTTTAACATGACTCTAAAGGCAAGGAAAACAAAAACAAAAGTAAATAGGACTACATCAAACTAAAAAGCTTTTGCAAAGAAAACCATCAACAAAACAGCAACCAACCAAATGGGAGAAGATATTTGCAAATGATAGTTCTGATAAGAGATTAATATCTAAAATATATAAAACACACATACAACTCAACAACCAAAAAAGCAAACAACCTGATTAAAAAATGTGCACAGGATATGAATAGTCATTTTTCCAAGGAAGACATAAAGATGGCCAACAGACACATGAAAAGATGCTCAACATCACCAATCATCAGGGAAATGCAAATCAAAACCACAATGTCACTTCATTCCTGTTAGAATGGCTATTATCAAAAAGACAAGAGATAACAAATGTTGGTGAGGATGTGGAGAAAAGGGAACCTATGTACACTATTGGTGGGAATGTAAACTGGTGCAATTACCATGAAAAAACAGTACAGAGACTCTTCAAAAAACTTAGAACCACCATATGATCCACCTATTCTACTTCTGAGTATTAGCCAGAAATATAAAAACATTAATTTGAAAAGATATAAGCATCCCTATGTTCACTGAAGAATTATTTGCAATAGCCAGGATATGGAAAAAACTTACGTATCCATCTTAAATGATAAATGAATGAAGATTTGGTATATAAACAATGGAATACTACTCAGCCATAAAAAAAAAGAATGCAATCTTGCCATTTATGACCACATGGATGGACCCTGAGCATACAATGGTAAGTGAAGTCAGTCAGATAAACACCATATGCTCTCACTTACATGTGAAAGCTAAGAAAACAAAACGAACAAAACAAAAACAAACTCATAGATACAGACAACAGATTGGTGGCTGCCAGAAGCAGCAGGGAGAGCAAAATGAGTGAAGGGGGTCAAATACATGGAAACTAGACTTAGAGATAAGCATGCAATAATGTACATAGATACAAATTATGCTATACACTTGAAATTTATGTTATTAACCAACATTACCTCGATTTTAAAAAGTTCAAAAAAAAAGCAAATGGCAAATTACTAAGCTTCTTACCAGTTCACTAGCAAGAATTAGAACTCCTGAGAGATAATCTTCTACATCCAGATGAAATCCTTTCTCCCGATCTGGCTCAACTAAAAAATATATCAAAGTAAAGATAAGGTCATGATGTGAATACAATTAAAGCCCAAGAGTATTTTTTAATTGTGCACGCATACACACACGTGCACATGCACACGCACACACAATTTTTCTCTCCAAGTAAATGAAAAAAGGATGAATCTTTTAAACTATCTTTTTAATGTATTCACACCCTTGGCAACTAGACCTCACTTGTGGATTTTCCAAGCTCTTACGCAAAACTCAATTTTCCCCTCCATTCTTCTACCAAAAAGTAATGCCACCAAGAATGGTATCTAGTTATATCAGAAAAAATGTTTTTAGAGGATGCAGGGAGAAGCTATGATATCTGCAACTGACTTTCACATGATTTGCAAGGACACACAGACATGCACACATGCACAAATACTCAGGAAGTGAGGAGACTAAATAGATGTGGCAAAATATTAAGTCGAAGTGGGGTGTAAAGAGATGTTCACTGTACTATTCTTTAAACTTCTCTGTAGCTTTAAAAATTTTTTAACTAAATTTTACAAACACTCAAGTACAAAGAGCAAGACACTACATATTTTAGTTTTTGTTTTCCAAGTAACCAATCTCCCATTTAGCTGTCATTTGTTACAGTAAACAGAAAATATAAGCAACAGCCCCTCCCACCAAAATTAATCTACCATGCCTGACTCTGCAGATTAACACTAATGAAGAAACTCACTGCCAAGAATTTCTGTAACTGCTTCTCGAGTCACTAGTGTTTCTGATTCCAAGTACACAACAAATGCTGCCAAGAAGACCAAGCGCTGCAACACAAACCTCCAGTGCTCGTGAAATCTGCATAATACAAGCACATTTAGGTTGAGGGGTTAGAGGCCTTAAGAAAGACAGGTTTGATACAGTCAAGTGCAAACATTTTAGAATTGGAATCCTTTTTCAAATAAAATTTTATGTGAAACTGCAATATATAAAACATGTAAGAGCACTATGACATTTAAATATATTAGCTGGGTTTAGCATAAATTTTGCAAGTTCGAATTAATGACAATTACTTATAAGTTTAATAAGAAGCATATCCAATTTTACAAATACAAAAATTTACAACTGAAAATTATGAATAACAATAGCAACTATAATTTAGAAGTTTCGCAAATAAGAACAAGGATACTACTCTGAGAAAAATAAATATTGGCAAATGAACTTTGATGAGAACCGCAACTATACGTCAGCCGTATCAATACCTAACTCATTCCTACATTTTGAGTGTAAGGTATCAAGAAAATCCTGATTTACATATATAAGAAATAACTCCTATTTGCAATCACTAAAGAGACAGATTTAAAATCTCAGGATACTGCAGGTAAACTGAGCTAGAAGCCTGAAAAAGAAACAGGAAATTTTACAACCCTTGGATATTTATGCTATGCCTCCTAATTGTCAAATGTGGCAACAAATTTAGAAAATATTTCAACACAATTCAGGTCAAACAAAACCTTCTAAAGGCCAAATCAGCCACAGGGCAGTTTGTGTGTGACCTCCAAACTACATGGTCCCTAAAAACCCTGCCAATTTGTATTGTCCTTGTTCTCTATGCTTATTATTACCTTATGGTAGGGGTTGGCAAACTTTTTCTGTGAACAGCCAGACAATAAATACTTTACACTTTGAAGGTCACTTTCCACTGGTATATTATATTCTTATCTGGCCGTTTTCTTCTTTTTTAAACAATGCTTTAAAATATAAAAGCAATTTTTAGCTTCCAGAGGCAGCAGGGCACAGGTAATCTGCTGATCCCTGCCTTAAAGAATCTTGTGAGGTTATACTATCCATTCCACTCAGAATCTTGTGAGGTTACACTATCCATTCCACTCATACATGTCCTATTAATTGCTCATATATGTCTTTTTTAAAAAGTAATTTTTCAATTATAATTGGCAGACAGCATTGTATTCATTTCAGGTGTAGAAAGTAGTGATTAGACATTTATACAACTTACAAAGTGATCACCCCAATAAATCTAGTATCCATCTGACACCATACAGTTATTACAATATTGACTATATTTGTAATGCTATACTTTACACCCCCATAACTATTCTGTAACTACTTCTTAATCTTCCTTTTTCACCCACACCTTCCCCAAACCCCAATTTGGCAACCATCAAAATGTTCTCTATCTATGAGTGAGTTTGTTTTATTTTGTTTACATTCCACATGCAAGAGAAATCATATGGCATTTGTCTTTCTCTGTCTGACTTACCCCACTCAGCAGCCATGTATGTGTCTTAAATGAACATATTTTTCAAGTAGAAATTTTAGGTTCTTATTTACCATATTTCATCAATATTCAGATATAATTTTTCCCAGTTTAATATCTGTGAAATCAGGATGCATTTTACAATCTACATGTTTCACAACTATGGTTGGCAATAATTTTGTCTTTCACAGAGGTATATAAAATAATGATGTATCTTAAAATAAATGGTGGCATAAATTCTATCAGATATGACATAAAACATTAGTAAAATATATTAGTTGACAGTGAAATTCATGCTTTGAGGTAAAACAACTCCATATACATACTGTCACCTAATCTCATAACCGTATTAGGTATGGTTCATCCAATTTCACAAGTAACTTGAATATACTAAAAAGATATTATTATTTTGACCACATACAAAAAAAATTTTAATTGCTTTTTCATTGCAAAAGTTATACATGTTCCTTAGGAAAATTTTGAAAAGAGAAGAAAAAAAACAAATCATCAATTTTGTCACCATTAAAATACCACCACTATTAACAGTTGGATTTTTTCCTTTCTGTTGTTTCTTCTGCCTAGAGGGATTTTTGCCTGGTTCTAAGCAATCATTTAGAATGTATATTTTTCTGCTTTTTACTTAACATTATAAAATGCTACTTTTCTTACAAAACTGTAATACTGT